>NW_006921702.1:8843905-8847037 GCF_000298275.1 Orycteropus afer afer | reverse complement strand
AAAAAAAAAAGAAAAAAGAAAAGAGAATTCTCATGGCTAATGAGGAATAAAATAAAAATACCTAAATAACAAAAAGCAGCAAAAATGAAGACTCATTACCTGGAATTCCAGACACTGTTAAAGTAACATCTAAAGTATTATTTTGAAATGAGTCATGCAATTAATAAGAAATGTATCCCCAAAATACACTGAAAAAATTAATATAGAAGATAAATTTTTAAAGAAAACAAAATCAATACTAGATGAAAGATACAATAGTTTTCAAATAAATCAGTTGTCAGTTTTGTGGTAAAATCTAAGAACACATTGAATATATCAAGTAATTATAAATAATTTGGAAGTTTAAAAACATATGGAAAATGGAACAATTGCCTCTGAATCAACTCTGACTCCTGTTGACACCATGAAATAATGTGGGAAATGAAAAAAAAAAAAAAAGATTTTTTTTGAAACTTTCTAAAAAATCTGTATTTCTCTAAGAATCATAAAGTTAAGACATATATATGTCTTAACTTTATGCTTAAATTTATAAATATATATATACATATATACTGTATATACCTTAATTTTGTATATATCTTAAGTTACATATTTATATGTAAATGAACAGAACAGAAGAGCAAAATAATAAAAAACTGTATAATTCTAATATTGTGATGCTGGTAGGTGCCATCAAGGTAATTCCAACTCATAGAACTCCTATGTACAACAGAATGAAACACTGCCCCATCCTGTGCTTTCTTCACAATCCTTGCTAAGCCTGATGTCAGATGGATCTTAAATGAAAGCAAAGCATACCAGAACGATGTTTACTTGTGTTTTACTCACTATACAAAAGCATTTGACTGTGTGGATCATAACAAATTAAGGATAGCATTTCAAAGAATAGGGATTCCAGAACACTTAATTGTGCTCATGAAGAACCTGTACGAAAACAGAGGCAGTTATTTGAACAGAACAAGGGAATATTGAATAGCTTAAAATCAAGAAGGGCATGCATCAAGGTTGTATCCTTTCACCATACATATTCAATCCGTATGCTGAGCAAATAATCTGAGAATCTAGAGTACATGAAGAAGAACATAGCATCAAGTTTGGAGGAAGACTCATTACCTACAATAATTCTAATAGGAGTAAAGAAAAGAGAGAAGTATATATTTTCAAAACTAAAGTAAATACCAAACACAAATTAAGATATTAGAAAGAAATTTCCATCCATTCCATGGCTAATACTCAAAAACAAACTCATTGCCGTGGAGTCAGATATGACCTATAGCAACCCCTCTTTGGGTTTCCGAGGGAATATCACTATGGAAGTAGATTTCCTGACCTCCCTTCTGAGGAGTGGCTGGTGGGATAAGAATAATCTGAGAATAAAAATTGTCAGGCTGGACAAATAAGAAAGAACAAATGATAAGCTACTACAAAGAAAACTTAATAAAAATAAGCAAAAATATTATTAATGTTAGGCTAGCAAAAACACCACATGAATATAAACCAGAATAACAACAAAAATGTTTACAACAATACTAACTTCTGAAAAAAATAGTATTTAAAGGTAAAATTATTAATAATTCTATTAAATATATTAATGAAAAATTTAAAATATAGTCCATAAAGGCAAAACTTATGAAGCCTATTCACCTAAATTACAGACCAAAACTATACACATTTGATATAAAATAATCAAATAAAATGTGAAAAATCTTCAAATGTAAGAAAAGATGGTTACACTGACATAAATAAGTCAAACAACTAGCAAATTGAATTCTACAATGTACATGCCATGTATTTATTAGAGTTTATGACAATAGCTAATATGAAGAGAATTATTACTATGTAGCAGGAATATTTCTATATGCATTAAATACATAATCACATTTATTTTTCATGATGCTATGAGGAAGATCTCACTACCTTCGAGTCGATTTTAACTCATAGCGACCCCTCCTTGGGTTTCTGAGGCAGTATCACTATGCAAGTAGTGCCCAAGGCACTTGATTGCTAACCAGAAAGCTGGTGATTCAAACCTCACCAGCCACTCCTCAGAAGGAAGGTTGGGCAATCTACTTCCATAGTGATACCACCTCGGAAACCCAAGGAGGGGACGCTATGAGTCGGGTCCCACTCCACGGCACATAACAACAACAGCAACATGAGAAAGATGCTATTTTTGACATTACATTATAATGAGAAATATAGGTCACTGAGAATTCAACGTATTGATTTAGTGTTGCATATTGATGGATAGTTAATATTAAGATATTTATTACTATAGTTAGAAAATTGAAGCTGAACAGCAAAAGAAAACCTCCTGGAAACATCCTAGTAACAATAAGAAATAAGCACACTCAGTGCCCAGAATTTGCTTCCAAAATATCATTCTCTAATTAAGAGGAAAAAAAAAAGAGAGAGAGAGAGAATGTATCACTGGGCCTGCAGGTTTGGGACCATGGTTGCTGGAGACATCAAGTTCAATTGGCACAATACAGTACACAAAAATATTTTTATACATCTCACTTCAGTGAATAATGGCTTAAGTCTTAATAGCTTGCAAGCAACCATCAAAGATGCAATCATTAGTCTTTTCTCTTCCAGAGCACTGTGAAGAAAATCAAAGACATTTGAAAACAGTTAGTCTAAAGGAATAATGGACCATAACAACATCAGCCTATATGACTCAGAGCAGAGGAACTAGATAGTCCCAGCTATCAAGAAGAGAAATGAAGAGAAGACAAAAATGGATGGCAGAAGAGACTCTGAAACTTGCCCTTGAGCAAAGAGAAGCTAAAGCCAATGGAAGAAATGACAAGATAAAGGAACTGAACAGAAGATTTCAAAGAGCAGATCAAGCAGACAAACCAATTACTATAATGAAATGTGCAAAGACGTGGAATTTGAAAAACAAAAGGGAAGAACACGCTCAGCATTTCTCAAGAATAAAGAAGTGAAGAAAAAATTTTAGCCTTGAGTTGTAATATTGAGAGTTTCTATGGGCAAAATATTGAATGATGCAGGAAACATCAAGAGAAGATGGCAGGAATACACAGAATCACTGTACCAAAAGGAACTGGTTGATCTTCATCCATTTCAGGAAGTGGCATATGATCTAGAACCAATGGTACTGAAGGA
>NW_006921702.1:8842654-8843224 GCF_000298275.1 Orycteropus afer afer | reverse complement strand
CAGATGATACAACTTTGCTTGCTGAAAGTGAGGATGACTTGAGGCACTTACTGATGAAGATTGAAGAATACAGTCTGCAGTATGGATTAGGTCTCAATATAAAGAAAACAAAAATCCTTACAACTAGATTGGTGAGCAGCATCACAATAAATGGAGAGAAGATTGATGTTGTCAAAGAATTCATGTTGATTGGTTTTACAATTGATGCCAATTGAAGCAGGACTCAGGACACTAGATGACATTTAGCATTGGGAAAGTCAACCATGAAGGAACTGTTTCAAGTGCTGAGGAGCAAGGATGTCTCCTTGGGGACAAAGACACACCTGACACAAGCCATGATATTTCCAATTGCCTCTTGTGTGTATGAGAGCTGGAAAATGAATAAGGAAGACCAAAGAAGAGTTGATGCTTTTGAGTTGTGGTGCTGGTGACGAATGCTGAAAGTACTATGGACTGCTAAAAGAACTAACAGATCTGTCCCGGAGGAAGTGCACCCGAAATGCTCCTTGGAAGTGAGAATGGCCAGACTTCGTCTCACCTATTTTGGTCATGTTGTCAGAAGGGACCATT
>NW_006921702.1:8839665-8842379 GCF_000298275.1 Orycteropus afer afer | reverse complement strand
AAAAAAAAAAAAAAAGATCACACTTATTGGTCCCATGGATACTGATGAAACCCCTGAGACTATGGTTCCAAGTCACCCTTCAGGCCTGGAATTGAACTTACTTCTGGAATTGAACTCACTTCTGTGACTTAACTCTCAGTCAAACAATAGACAAGCCTAGGAGCTAAACAACTATGCCAGGGATATGCACTCCTTAGAACCATCAAGCATGGGAGATGAGAAAAGTAGCTTTTGCACAGGGAGAATGTTAGGGAGACAGGTATGCATAGGCAAGAAGGACACAGGGAAAGGGTAAACACAGGGAGGATGTGGGATGAGAGCTGTCACACTGTGAGGAATATAATCAGTATCACAAAGCAAAACTGTGTATGAACTGCTGAATGTAAAAATAGGAAACTAATCTGCTTTGTGAAATTTCACCAAAATCACAAGACAACTGTTTATTTTATTATTATTATTATTTAATGTATCTTAAATAAATAAATATGCTGGGCTGAGGTAGGAGCTCTAGTGGCATAGTGCCTAAGGCATTTGACTGCTAACCAGAAGGCTGGTGGTTGACACCCACCAGTCGCTCTTTGGAAGGAAGATTGAGCAATCTAGTGTCATAGAGATACCACCTTGGAAACCCAAGAAGGGGTCGCTATGGGTTGGATCTGACTCGATGGTCATGAGTTTTATGGCTAGGGCAGGGAAAATATAAAATGTGACTGAAGCAACCAGTGGTATCAGAAGTAAGGAAAAATTCATAAGAAAAGGATATGTACATGTCAAAAGAACAAAGGAGCTAACCCAGTAAAGCTTCCAATCATCAAAGCTGAAACAATTTGAGCAACATAATAGCAATAGTACTAAAATATAAACCAAAGAAAAAACTATATATCTATGACTTGTACTTATATAAATGAATGATTAAACACATAAATAATGAAAGAAGAAACAAATCCTTACAGAATCATTTAAGTATTATATGTAAATACTCTGTTCTCTGGAAGCTGTGCCTTAATTCTTTCTTCCCACTTCCAATTGTATGTTGGATTTAGTGATTTGCTTCCAAAACTAGAGTATGAAAATAGAACATTCATGAATTTGTAATCACTTAACCAATAATCAACATTAAGAACAGCAGGGAGAAGTCATGGCGATATCATAGACCTCCTAACATCAGGTTCCTCACTTCTGTAGTGTTCTACACTATAATTCACAACCACAGTCCAATTATGTTGTTGTTGTTATTTGCCATCGAGTCGGCCCCAACTCATAGCGACCCCTCCTTGGGTTTCCGAGGCAGTATCACTACCGAAGTAGGAATGCCCAACCTTCCTTCCGAGGAGTGGCTGGTGGGTTTGAACCGCCAGCCTTCTGGTTGGCAGTCAAGTGCCTTAGGCACTATAAATCATACAAATCCAAATTGGGGAGCATTCTATAAAAAGCCTGACCTGTAGTCTTCAAATCTGTCAAAGTCATGACAAGCAAGAAAAGACTGAGAAACTGTCAAAGAAGAGAATAAAGAAGTGTCACAACCAAAACTCAGTTTGGTATCCTGAAGTAGGTTATACAACAGAAATTACATCAATAGAAAAATGGGTTAAACATGAATAGAATCTGAAGTTTAACTGATAGTGATGCATCAATGTTGTTTCCTTAGATTTGAATAATGAACCATGATTATATAAGATGTTAACATTAGTGTAATTAGGTGAAAACATTGCAGAAATTTTCTTTACTCTTTCTGAAACATTTCTGTAAGTCTGAAATGGTTCCAAAATAAAAAAGCTTATTTTAAAAAATGGAACAAAATAATGTTCTTTGATACAGAAAAATAATTCAATATATTCAATAATTAAATAGCACTTAGTTAAGATAACATTCCTTATCAAACTAAGAATAAAAAGCAACACCCAAATTAGAGTAAGGTAGCTTTCAAATACATACATCAAAAATAAAGATCATTATACCAAAACATAAAAATATTTCATGTACAAGAAAATCACTATCAAATAATTGTAAAATATGAAATAGCCTAGAAGATATTTCACATAAAAATTTGACAAATATTCTTATCAAGAATATTGCAAACATTTAGAAAACCGTAATGTATAAGCCATAAAATTAAGTTTAAAAATATGAAAAAATATATCAAAAGGATATTAACAGAAAAATAAACTAAAGTGTGACAACTTCTGCAAAGTGATGTTCTTTTGCATAACGAATAGTTGAATAGTGAATTAAAATGAAATATTATTTTTTATCTTATTATAATGGCAAAAAAATTAAAGTCAAAAAGCATGGCACAAATAGAAAATGTGAAATCTTGTGCACCATTGAGAGTTTAATGTACTTGCATGGGAGTGTGTGCATGCACGTGTGCATGCTCGCACACGCATACTCACACACACACGTTAATAGCCAGAAGCTCTGGCCTTTGTTTTCTTTTTAATTCACAGTCAAGACTGTGGGAGACTGGTAGGATGGGATGAGTCACAGCCTTGGTGCTGAAGCGGGAAGCATTCTTACTCAAAACACATGGATGCTTAACTGTCTTTGTTGTTGTTGTTAAATGCCGTTGAGTCATTTCCGACTCATAGCGACCCCATGCACAGCAGAATGAAACACCACCTGATCCCGCGAAAGCCCCACAATCCCTGCTATACTTGAGCCCATCATTGCAGCCACCATGTCAATCCATCTTGTTGAAGGCCTCCCCCTCTTTC
>NW_006921702.1:8833080-8836560 GCF_000298275.1 Orycteropus afer afer | reverse complement strand
CTATTCATAAGGTTTTCCCTGGCCAATTATTTGAGAAGTGGATAGTCTCTTCCTTCTTCCTAGTCTGTCTCAGTCTATAAGCTGGGCTGTTTCCTGTGCACCAGGTGCATCTTGCTGGGTTTTAAACACCAGAGGCTCAGCCTCAAAACTCCCGTCTACATGTCACCACAGTAGGACAAACCGACAGACAAGTTTGTCTTGGTGTTGGAGACTTCTCCTATCATCCCCACCTGGGTCCCTGTGGCTGACTATACCTCTGTCTGGCTTCCTGACTTTTAATCCCCTTTCTCCTGCTCTTCCCACCTGCTACTTTGGGCTTCCCTGGGTTGTCTCTCCTCACCTGTAACTCTGGGGTTGACTTATGTCTTTAAAGTGATTTAAATACATTTTCTTTTACTATTGTCATAAATGCAATATGACGGATAAGTGAGGAGGTCAAATGACTGAACGCCATCACCTTTAAATTTTGATTGATTGTATAAAAATGAGATTAAGGCAAAAAAGAAAGGTGTAGTACAATAAGTAAGCAATGATATGTAAATATTAAAAATTATGTAATGATAATCTATTTTTATGTATGTAACTGGCAAAGGTAATTTAAATATAGCTTTAAAATAGGAAACAAATATACTAAAATAATAATATCTATGTGAGTTAAGAAATTTTTATGATAATTTTTTCAATTTTCTGTGTTTGTAAATATTTCAAATTTAATGCAATGAAGAAATTCTCCTCAGCCATCTGATTTACACTAATTTTCTCTTTTCTATGACATTTATCTCTTTCATTGTAATTATCACTAAGCAATTCAAACTTATATTATCTACAGAAAAATAAAATTAGAATGGAAATATTGCTTTGAGTGCATATAGGACAAAAATGCACTACTTTGTACATTTTATACTAATTTTTACATTAAATGAACACAGTAGCAAATTATTACTGCACATTAGAAATATCAAATGCATATTAGTATCTTGGTTTTATGTTTTTTTAAATACAAAGTAGCTATTTCTGAATCTTTTGTATGTATTGTTTACTGAGAATATTAAAAGAACCAATTTTCTCTCTGCTATGGATCACTTATTTAAAATATACCCAACTGTAATCATTTTCCAATTTCATACTATAAAATCAGATCTTGTGTCACAGAGGTATTTGCTCTGATGTGAGTTATTTTGAGGGCCTTATCTAATTTTTCCATATGTTTTAACAATAAAACTCCTCAACTGATGGTTTCATTTCTTGTTTGCCAGTAGGTGATAGATTGTGATAGTGGCCAGAGTCAAGTTGTTCCCCATAGGAAAAACAATTCATAATGGTTGTAACAATCATCCTAGCCCAATACCACCAACTAGATTACTGCCTAGAACCACACTAGCTTTGTACACATGAGTGGCACATGTAGACAGGGAACACAAAGTGACAACAGTGTCCAAAGCACCAGTGAATAAGGTAATTTAGATAAGACCTAACAGATTATTGTAAAGGTGGTCATGGAAAGACAATAATTCAAGACTTTTTTTTTTTTTTAATCATGTATAGAGTTTTGATTTCCTACAATCAGGACACATTATTTCTGTAATTATTTCTTAAAAAAAAATTAAAATCTTATATGCTATAAATAGAAAACATAATGCTTTCCAACAGCTTTTTAGTTAGCTTTGATGGCAGTGGTAACTAGTACAATAGAAGCAAAGATGGAACTGGTGAAAAATACCTATGTTTAGATTATGATTCTCCAAACTATCACTTGGACAAAGCATTTACAATGTAGGCTTTGCTTCTAAGTTGTATTAGATACCTAATTACCATTGTTCTTTGGAAATCTAATTATATATTATTCTCCCATGCTTTAATTTTTAATTTCATAAACATTAATGAGAAGTAGCGAGAGAGCAAGCAAACGGCAGAAGGATCCAACTACAGAGGGGGACCCAGGTCCCAACCCTCAAGAGGCAGGAACAGCAGAGGGGAAAGGAAAGAAATGGTATGGCATCCAGGAAAGAGTGAAAAAGTGGTAGAGGGATATAGATAAGGGCAAGGATTCAGACCCAATCCCCAAGAGGCAGGAAAAGTAGAGGGGGAAGAGAAGGAAAGCCAGGGTATCCAGGAGAGAGTGAGCAAGTGGCAGAGGTATCCAGGTAAGGGGAGGGACCGAGGACCCAAACCCCAAGTGGCAGGAAAAGAAGAGGGGAAAGGAAAGGAAAGCAAGGGCATCCAAGATAGAGTGAACAAGTGTCAGGGATCCAGGTAAGGGGAGAGTGGAGAGGTTTCAAACAGCTAAGGGAGAAAAACTTGTGTTTCAGTTTTTCATACTGTGGTGGAGTGTCGCTGTGAGGCTTGAGGCTTTGTCACTGGTGTTTCAAATGCCAGTGAGGTTGCACATAGTGTACAGGTTTTGGTATGGCTTGCAGACTGAGACAGACTAGGAAGAAGGAAGAGGCCATCCACTTCTAAAAGAATTGGCCCAGGAAAACTCTATGAATATCAGAGAAACACTGTCTGTTACAATACTAGGCAACTATATGAATACCCTGAAAACACTGATACAGTGTAGGAGGACGAGCCAGTTAGGTCAGAAGGCTTTCAAAATATGAGTGGGAAAAAGTGGCATCATCAGAGTAGAACCAAACTTTCTGATACGTATAATGTAAAACTTTAGAGACCTCCATTTGCTGACGTGACATAACTCAAATTGAGGAGAAACAACTCCAAAGATCCGTTAAAAATAGGAATATGGAATGTATGAAGTGTGAATCTAGGAAAACTGGAAGTTGTCAAAAATTAAATGGAACACATAAAGATTGATATCCTACGCATTAGTGAGCTGAAGTGGACTGCTTTTGGACATTTTGAGTCAGGCAAACATATGATCTACTATGGTGGGAATGACAATTTAAAGAGGAATGGTGAGGAATTCATCATCATAAAGGATATTTCAAGATCTTTCCCGATGAACAATGGTGTCAGTGATAGGATAATATCAACATGTCTGTACGGAAGACCAGGTAATAAGACTATTATTCAAATTTATGCACCAACCACCAAAGCCAATGATGAGGAAATTGAAGATTTTTACCAACTTCTGCAGTCTCAAATTGACTGAACAAGCAATCAAGATGTGTTAATTATCACTGGTGACTGGAATGCAAATGTTGGAAACGAAGAATCACCAGTAGTTGGAAAATTTGGCCTTGATGACAGAAATAATACTGGAGATTGTATGATAGAATTTTGCAAGAGCAACAACTTATTCACTGCAAATACCATTTTTCAACAACAAATGGTGGCTATACATGTGGACTTCACCAGATGGAACACACAAGAATCAGATTGACTACATCTGTGGCAAGAGGTGATGGAAAAGCTCAATATCTTTAGCCAAAACAAGGCCAGGAGCTGATTGTGGAACAGACCATCAACTGCTCATATGTAAGTTCAACTTGAAGTTGAAGACAATTAAAATAAGTCCTTGAG
>NW_006921702.1:8829022-8832925 GCF_000298275.1 Orycteropus afer afer | reverse complement strand
TATAGAAGCCGACAAGTCCAAGCTGCAAAGTCCGTCTCTGTAGGAGGTGGGGCTTGCAGCTGCCTTTGTTTCCCGCAAGCACAGCAGAGCCGAGAGATTCAAGCTGGCATGCAGTATATTGGTTGTTGTTTCCATTAAAAGATGAATCCGAGATCTCCAGGGGAGCAATGAGCCACTCACTCAAGGAAGTCTGTAGTTCGGAATGCCATTCTTCCAGATTGTCCTTGGAATATCATTGCAAGCAGGCCCCTAAGGAAACTCCCCTTGGGCAGACTGGCCACTCAGAACTCAGTCATCTGATCCCATCATGGGAACAACCACCCAGAACTGGGGTCCAGCCAAGTTGACACACAGCTCCAACCATCACACCATCTAAAGAATAGATTTGATACATTGAACACCAATGACTGAAAACCAGAAGAATTGTGTGATGACATCAAGAGCATCATCCATGAAGAAAGCAAGAGTTCATTAAAAAGATGAGAAAAAAAGAAAAGACCAAAATGGATGACAGAAGAGACTCTGAAGCTTGCCCTTGAGAGGAGAGTAGCCTCCTCATTGACCACAGTTTACCACAATGCAACAGCTCCCCTCCCACCTCCACCCCATGAATGACAAGATAAAAGAACTGAACTGATGATTTCAAAGAGCAGCTCGAGCAGACAAAACCAATTACTATAATGAAATGTGCAAAGATTTGGAGTTAGAAAACCAAAAAGGAAGAACATGGTCAGCATTTTTCAAGCTGAAAGAACTGAGGAAAAAATTTTACCCTCAAGTTTCAATGTTGAAAAGTTCTATGGGCAAAATGTTGAATGATTCAGGAAGCAACAAAAGAGTATGGAAGGAATACACAGAGTCACTGAACCAAAAAGAACTGGTTGAGGTTCATCCATTTCAGGAGATGGCATATGATCAAGAACCAATGATATTGAAGGAAGAAGTTGAAGCTGCACTGAAGGAATTGATGAAGAACAAGGATCCAGGAATTGACGTAATACCCATTGATATGCTTCAACAAATGCATACCCCACCAGAGGCACTCAAGAGATTTGGAAGACAGCTACCTGGCCAACTGACTGGAAGAGATCCACGTTTGTACCCATTACAAAGAAAGGTGATCCCACAGAATGTGGAAATTATCAAACAGTATCATTAATATCACATGCAGATAAAATCTTACTGAAGATAATTCAAAAATTGTTGCAAGCAGTATATTGACAGAGAACTTCCAGAGGTGCAAGCTGGATTCAGAAGATGACGTGGAACAGGTTATATCGTTGTGAATATTAGATAGGTTTTGGCTCAGAGCAGAGAATACCAGAAAGATGTTTACTTTGTTTTATTGACTATGTAAAAGAATTTGATTGTGTGGTTCATTACAAATTGTGGATAACATTGAGAAGAATGAGAACTCCAAAACACTTAATTGTCATTCGAGGAGAACAAAGGAACACCACATGGTTTAAAGTCAACAAGGGGGTGTGTCAGGGCTGTATCCTTTCACCATACTTATTCAATATGTATGCTGAGCAGATAACCCAAGAAGCAGGACTGTATGACGAAGCATCAAGATTAGAGGGAGAATCATTAACAACCTGCAATATGCTTACTACAGAACTTTGCATGCTGAAAGTGAGGATGAGTTAAAGCACTTATTGATGAGGATTGAATAATACAATCTGTATTATGCATTACATCTCAATATAAAGAAAATGAAAATCCTCACAACTGGACCTATAAGTAGCATCATAATAAATGGAGAAAAGATTGAAGCTGTCAAAGACTTCACATTCCTTGGTTCTACAATCCATGCCAATGGAAGGAGCAGTCAGGACATCAGGCAATGTATGTTGTTGTTATTTGCCTTTGAGTCAGACTTGATTCATAGAGTTTCTGAGGCAGTTTCACTACAGAAGTAGATTGCCCGACCTTCCTTCCGATGATATATAGCACTGGGCAAGTTGGCTGCAAGAGACTTCTTTCAAGTGCTATAGAACAAAGATGTCACCTTAAGAACTAGGATGCACCTGACACAAGCCATTATATTTCAGTCACCTCATATGCATGTGAGAGCTGAACAATGAATAAGGAAGACTGATGAAGAATTGATGCTATTGAGTTGTAGTGTTGGCAAACAATGCTGAAAATACCATGGACTGCTAAAAGAACTAACAAATCTGTCCTAGAGGAAGTGGACCCAGAAAGCTCCTTGGAAGTGAAAATGGCCAGACTTCATCTCACCTACTATGGTCATTTTATCAGAAGGGACCATAATCTGGAGAAGGATGTCATGCTGGGTAAAGGGAAGGGTTGACTAACAAGGGGAAGGCCCTCAACGAGATGGATTGACACAGTGGCTGTGGTGGTGGCCTCAAGTATAGCAGGGATCATGAAGCTGGCATAAGATAGGGCAGTGTTTCTTTCTGCTGTGCATAGGGTAACTATGAGTTGAAGATGGCTCCATGGCACCTAGCAACAACAACAACAATGAGAAGCTGATAGTAATGATTCACTGATAAACACTTTGAAACTTTCTATCATGGTGATCCTCAAACCCTTGTTCATATGAACAAGAAATAAATGTTAAGCCCATTATAAAGACACATCAATTCACTAACTCATTCTTTCAATCACGACACAACAGTTACACAAGCCAAATTTGACTCATAATATTTGTAAGTACTTTCACTAACTGCACTGATACATTCTTTTACAATTTATTTGAACCAAAAGATATCCCATTTGAAACCAGCTAAACCAATTTTGTTCCTTTATATTTTGTGACAGATTCAGTTTGAAGAACACTCCTAACAATTAAGATTCAAGCTCATTCCATGTTATAAAATCTTTCATTAAAGGATCCTTCCTATCTTTTCAAAAATATCTGTAGCAACTCCTTTATACCTGCTCAGTACCCAACATGGTTAATAAACTTACACACATACACTAAATGTGTGTATATACATTATACTTTTGAATTATTTCTGTATTGTATGTAGATTTTCCCTTTGGTATTTCTTCTCTAGCATGCTTTTTTTGATGCTTTATTTATTTATTATTATTATTATTATTATTATTTTACCTAAGATTTGGTTGAAGATTTACAGAGCAAATTCACTTTCCATACAGCAGTTCACTTACAATTTTTCTCTTGACATTGACCACAGTTTACCACAATGCAAGAGCTCCCCTCCCACCTCCTCCCCATAGTTACATCTTCCCAGTGTCCATCCCTCCATGCACACCTGCCCCTTCAGCTGCCTCGCTGTGCATAAGCAGCTCTTCTTTCTCCCATGATTGTTATCTCCAAGGAGTGCATCTACCTGAGGCAAATATTCAACTCATATGCTTGTCTTTTTTTTTGGCTTAAAACCACAGGTGTGGGTTCAATTCCAGAACTGAAGGGCACCTAGGGGGCACAGTCTCAGTGGCTCCACCAGGCTCTATCAGACCAGAAAACCTGGCCCCCTTTATTTTTTCTCCAAAAGATTTTGAGTTTTGTTCCACATTGTTCTCCCTCTCTATCAAGGATCTTCTACATAGATGCCCTTCCAAGTGGATGACAGTCATAGCCAGGCACCATATTGTTCCTCTGATCCCATAGTCATATAGGCTCCAGATCAGATGGTATACCAGTCGCTAGGACTAATTGTTTCCATTAATTTTGGTTTTCTTCATTCTTCTTTGCTCTGGACAAGGAGAAACCCATAGTTGCATCTAGATGGTAGCTTGCTAGCTTTTAAGATGCCAGTGGCTGCTTGCCAAAGGAGGAGGTGGAACAATATTTTGTATAGTATGTTATGCCAATTGAGCTTGATGTCCCCTTTGACTATGGTCCCAAGCCCACAGGTTCACTACTCAGTCCCTCTGGGTAGCTGGCTGTGACCAAGCAGTGACCAC
>NW_006921702.1:8827438-8828692 GCF_000298275.1 Orycteropus afer afer | reverse complement strand
AAATTATTCTAAATCTACAGACAGAAATCCAGAAGATTAATACTAAATTATCAGAAATGGATAACACATTGGAAGGGCAAAGGATAAGAATCGATGTGATGGAAGACAGAATTAAAGAGATTGAAGACAAATACCTGAATACTTCTTTGGAAAAGGATCAATCAGGAAAAAAAAATCAAAACAAAATGAAGATAGCCTAAGGTTCATGTGGCATACCATCAAGAGGAATAACTTATGCGTCATTGGAATTCCAGAAAAGGAAGAGACAGAAAAAACCACTGAGAAAATTGTCTAAGATTTGCTGGAGGAGAACTTCCCTGAAATGATTAAAGATGACAATATATCCATTCAGGAAGTCCAATGAACCCCAAACAGGATAGACCCCAAAAGAAAATCACCAAGACACATCATCATAAAATTCATCAAAACCAAAGACAAAGAAAGAATCCTGAAAGCAGCACAGGAGAAACAAAAAGTTACCTGTAAAGGACAGCCAGTAAGAATAATCTCTGATTTCCCAGCAGAAACCATGCATGTGAGAAGATGATGGGATGGCATATATAAAATCCTGAAAGAGAAAAATTTTCAACCAAGAATTATTTACCCAGCAAAACTGTCCCTCAAATATGATGGTGAAATTAGGAGATTTCCAGATAAGCAGGAACTAAGGGAATTTGTTTAAACCAGACCAATCTTACAAGACATACTAAAAGGAGTCCTTTGAACAGAGAACCAAAAGTAGCAAATAACAACTGACCATTAATACACAAGATAACATAACCCAGAAACCACAGCTATGGACATATCCAAAGTGAAATGAGCTTACAAGATGGTAAACAGGGAACCAGAGACATCAATTGGCAAGTGAGGACAAGTGCAAACAAAAAGAGGGAAAAGATTGTGTAGTCACAGAAGTTCTAAATGGTGAGGAAGTTAAGAAATTTGCAAGATAGAATGAACTGTTCTAAACTTAGGGAGAAAACTATAAATCATAGGGTAAACTCAAAGAAAAATGATAAACCTTCACATCACAAGAAAAAAGAGGACAAGCACAAATATTTAGTATATACTAAAACAACAGCAACAAAGGAAATGATAACATGATTCATAAATGTAATGAGCTCAGCACAGAAAATAATATGGAACAAAGAAATAAGGGACACCATGAAAAAACACATAACAAAATGACAGCAACAAATTCAAACTTATTAATAATTACCCTGAATGTTAATGGATTAAATGCACCACTCAAGA
>NW_006921702.1:8822439-8823183 GCF_000298275.1 Orycteropus afer afer | reverse complement strand
TATGGTACATACACACAATGGAATACTATGCAACACTAAAGAATAATGTAGAATCTGCAAAACCCTGTATAACATGGATGAATTTGAAGGACATTTGCTGAGTGAAATAAGTCAATCACAAAAGGACAAATATTGTATTTGTCCATTGTGGTAAAAGTTAAGGAAAGGTTTATCTATTGAGGGAAATTTTCTTTGTTGGTTACCAGGGGTGGGAGGGGAGGGAAGGGAACACTGTTAGATAGATAGAGATAAGTATCGATTTGGGTGAAGAACAAGGCAATTTACCAAATGTGAGTGACCAATATGGCACCAATGAGTATGAGAAAAACTTAGAGAGGTACATGGGAGATACAGACAACAAATAATAACCCTTTTGCACATACAGTACTGCATTTTCAATGAAGGCAAACATGGGTATATGGATGGATAGAAAGGTGGACAGGCTAAACGATTAGGTATGTCTAAGAAATGGGGAGTGTATCCAAGAACATGTATAGGGATGGCAGACAATGGTCCTATAAGTTTATGTGAATGATCAGGATTCCCAGGTGTATAGTAGAGCTGACAAGGGACAAGGTTGTGGTCACTGCTTGGCCACAGCCAGCTTTCCAGAGGGACTGAGTAGTTGAACCTCTGTGCTTGGGACCACAGTCAAAGGGGACATCAAGCTCAATTGGCATAACATACTATACAAAACATTGTTCCACCTCCTACTTTGGCGAGTAGTGACTGGGATCTTAAAAG
>NW_006921702.1:8818917-8821292 GCF_000298275.1 Orycteropus afer afer | reverse complement strand
GTGGGAGTGGTGGATCGCTGCACCTTCGTTCACCAAGCAGGTGTGGCGTATAAGAGCAACAAGAGGGATGTCGCACCTTTCAGTCTTGCAGGTCCAGAGTATCCTCGGGTTTGCTGGAAAGCAGAACCTCTTCTTGTGCCCCTGGAATCTTGGAGAGTGCTGTCTCTTTAAATATCCAAAATGGTTAAGCTGCTTGTAACATTCAAAATGGCAGCACCCTCCAGACAGCAAAAGTCCACAGCTCAGCCTGCCTTTCTCTTCACCTCCATTTATTGCCCAGCCCCCAGAGCAGACCTCTGTGTGGTCCCTGGCTAGCAGGGCTGATTTTTAGGTTAATTCTTAGGTCCTACCACCACTCGAGAATCTCCAAGCTGTCTGTGCTGTGCTATCAGGTTCACTCAGGATCACTGCCAGACTACAGCTCCATCTGTCTCCTTTTTTGGTATTTTCATGCAAATTCTGTTTGTTGGGGTATAGTCCCCTTCTATAGCCTTTCCTTCAAGGCTCAGAGGTCTAGTATTATCTTCTGTGACTGTGTTAATTTGTTTCCCTTTTCTTTGTTGAAGAAGGTCTGTGCAGTCTTTCTGCCTAATCTGCCATCTTACCGGAACTCTTTTTTTTTTTTTTTAAATGGTGATTTGGGTAAAAGTTTACAGAGCAAATTCACTTTCCACACTACAGTTCACATAGGCTTTGTCTCATGACATTGACTACAATTTACAACAATGCAACAGCTCCACTCCCACTTCCTCTCCATAGTTACCTCTTGCCTGTGTCCATCTCTCCATGTACTCCTCCTCCTGTGGTGTCTCCCTGTGAAAAAACAGCCCTTCCATTCTTCCATGGTTGTTCTCTCCAAGGAGTGTATCCACCTAGTGCAAATGTTCACCTCGTATGCCTATCTTTTGTTTGACTGGAAGCCACAGGTGTAGGTCCAATTCAGACCTGAAGGGCAGCTAAGGGCCATAGTCTCAGTGGTTCCACAAGGCTCTATCAGACCAGCAAAACGGGTCTTTTTTTTTTTTTTTCCCAAATAATTTTGAGTTTTGTTCCACATTGTTCTCCCATTCTATGTAGCATCTCCTACATAGACCACCCTCTGAGTGGTTGACAGTGGCAGCCAGACACCATCTAGTTGTTCTGGTCTCAGTCCTATAGGTTGAGGATCACATGGTGTACCAGTTACTAGGACTAATTGTTTCCATGAATCTTTGTTTCCCTTCATTCTTTTTTCTCTGGATGAGGAGAGAGCCATCGTTGCATCAGTATGGCTGCTTGCAAGCTTTTAATATCCCAGTTGCTACTTACCAAAGTAGAAGGTGGAACAATGTTTTGTGTAGTATGCTATGCCAACTGAGCTTGATGTCTCCTGCAACTATGGTCCCCAGCCCACAAGTCCAACTACTCAATCCCTCTGGGCAGCTGGCTGTGGCCAAGAAGTGACTACAAATTTGTCCCATATCAGCTCTACTCTATACCTGGGAATTCTTACAGAATATACAAATACATTTGTAGAAACATTGTCTGCCCTCTCTATACACGGTCTTGGGTACCCTCTCCCCTGCATAGATGTAGCAAATAATTTCAGTCTCTCTACCCATCTATCCACCTGTATACCTATGTTTGCTTTCACTGACGACACAGTACTATATGTGCAAAAGGGTTCATCTTTGTTGTCTGTGCCTCCCATGCACCTCTTTATGTCTTCTTCTTCCCCACTGACAACATGTTGATCACTCACATTTGGTCCATTGCCCTTCTCTTCACACAAATCAATACTTGTCTCTACCTATCTAACAGTGTTCCCTCCCCTCCACACCCACTCCTGCTAAGCAACAAAGAAAATTTCCTTCCATATATAAATCTTTACTTGATTTCTTACAATAATGGACTAATACAATATTTGTTCTTCTGTGATTGACTTATTTCACTCAGCATAATCTCCTCCAAATTCACCCACGTTATGGGGTGTTGTGCAGATTCTATGTTATTCTTTAGGTTTGCATAGTATTCCATCATGAATGTACCATAGTTTGGTTATCCATTGCTTAGTTGATGTACACCCAAGTTATTTCGATCTTTTGGATATCGTAAATAGCGCTGCGATGCACATGGGTGAGCATATGCACATATGTTCTTGTCATGGCTCTTACTTCATTAGGATATATACCTCTTAAAGGAATGGCTGGGACAAACAGTATTTCTAATTCCAACATTTTAAGGAATTATCATACAGCTTTCCAAAGTGTTTGTACCAATTTACAGTCCCACTAGCAGTGTATAAGAGTCTCAATCTCTCCACATCCTTGCCAGCATTTGTTATTTTCTGGCTTTTGAACTTTGCTGCTAGTGTTGGGGAAAGATGGTACCACATT
>NW_006921702.1:8799619-8818482 GCF_000298275.1 Orycteropus afer afer | reverse complement strand
TTTCCGAGGCAGTATCACTACGGAAGTAGGATTGCCCAACCTTCCTTCCGAGGAGTGGCTGGTGGGTTTGAACCGCCAGCCTTCTGGTGAGTAGGGCCCCTAAAATTGCCCCTAGTTTTTCCTTGAAGAACTCTGTAGTTTTAGGTTTCACATTTAAGTCTTTGATCCTTCTGGAGTTAGTTTTTGTGCATGATGTGAGGTAGAAATCTTGTTTCATTTTTTTGCAAATGGACATCCAGCACCATTTATTAAACAGTCTCTTCCCCATTTAATGGATTTCTGCCCTTTGTCAAAGATCAGCTGACCATAGGTTGATGGATCTATTTCTGGGTTCTCAACTTTATTCTATTGGTCTACCAGGCAGTTTTTACCATGGTGGCTGTCTAGAAGATTCTGAGATCCAGCAGTGTGAAACCTCCTACTTTGTTCTTCTTCTTCAATAGTGTTTTTCTTACCCGAGGTCTCTTTCCATTCCATATGAAATTAGTGATTGTTTTTTCCATATCCTTAAAAAATTTTGATGGGATCTGGGTTGGGATTTCATTGAATATATAGATTACTTTGGGTAGAATTGATTTTTTCACAATATTCAATACTCCTATTCATGAGCATGAGATGTTGTTCCATTTATGTAGATCTTTTAGCATTTCTTGAAGTAGTTTTTATAGTTTTCTTTGTACAGGTTTTTGTGTTCCTGGTAAGATTTCTTCCCAAGTATTTTATTTTTTTGGTAGCTATTTTAAGTGATATTAATTTCCTTATTTCTTTTTCAGCAATCTTTTTGCTGGTGTAGAGGAATCCAACTGATTTTTGGATGTTGATCTTGTATCCTACCACAATGCTAAATCTCTCAATTAGTTCCAGTACATATTTGACTGAGTTTCTTGTGTTTTCTAGGTATAGGATCATGTCATCAGCAAATAGATTAGTTTGACTTCTTCCTTACCAATTTTGATAACTTTTACATCCTTTTCTTGCCTTATTGCCCTGGCTAGGACTTGCACTACAGTGTTGAATGGAAGTGGTGATAGAGGGCATCTTTGTCTGGTTCCTGTTTACAAGGGGAATGGTTTCAGTCTCTCTCAACTAAGAATAATGATGGCTGTTGGTTTTTCATAGATGCCCTTTATTATGTTGTGGCATGTTCCTTCTATTTCGATTTGCTGAGAGTTTTGAACAGGAATGGGTGTTGGATTCTATTAAAAGCATATTTTGCATCAATTCATATGATCATGTGTGTGTTTTTTTTTTTTTTTACTTTTATATATGTGGTGGATGGCATTAATTGTTTACCTAATATTGAACCATCCTTGCATGCTTGATATGAACCCCACTTGGTCATAACGAATGCTTTTCTTGATATGTTGTTGGAGACTAGTGGCTAGGATTCTGCTGAATATTTTTGCATCTGTATTCATGAGGGATATTGATCTGTAGTTTTCCTTTTGAGTGATGTATTTGCCTGTTTCCAGTATCAAGGTTATGCTTGCCTCATAACATGAGTTACAGAGGATTCCGTCCTTTTCTATGTTTTGAAATAGTGTGAGTAGGAATGGTGTCAGTTCTTCTCTGCATGTTTGGTAGAATTCTCCGATGAAACCATCTGGGTCAGGAATTTTTTTTTTCTTGATAATTTTTTTAAGACCTGTTCAATTTCTTCTTTTGTTATGGATCTGTTCAACTTTTTCATAGCAGTCTGTGGTAGTTTAGGTAGGTGGTGTGTTTCTAGAAATCTATCCATTTCTTCTAGATTTTCAAATTTGTTGGATTGCAGTTCTCCATAGTATCCTGATATTATCCTTTTTATTTCAGTTGGTTCTGTTGTGATGTCACCCATTTCATTTCTTATTCATGTTATTCGTATTCTCTCCTTCTTTTACTTTCTTAAATTTGCCAGTGGTTTGTCAATTTTATTAATCTTCTTAAAAAAAACAAGTTCTCGTCTTGTTGATTTTTCTATTTTCTGTTTCATTAATTTCTGCTAGAAAGTTTATTATTTCCTTTCTTCTGATGACTGTAGGCTTTTCTTGCTGTTCTTTTTCTAATTGTTGGAGATGTTGGTTTAAAGTGTTGATTTTGGCTCTTTCTTCCTTTTTGATGTGTGCATTTATTGCTATAAATTTGTCTCTGATCACTGTTTTTCCTGTGTCACAAATATTTTGTTATGCTGTGTTTTCATTCTCATTTGATTCAGGGAATTTTCAATTTCATTTTTTATTTCTTCTCTTACTTAGTCTTTCTTAAGGAGGATGTTGTTGATTTTCCATGTGTTTACTCTTTTTCTGTCAATCTTCCTATTGCTGATTTCTAATTTGATAGCTTTGTGATCTGAGAAGATGTTTTGCAGTATTTCAATGTTTTTAAATTTATTAAGACTTGCTTTATGGACTAACATAGGCTCTATCATGGAAAGTGTTCCATGTGCACTGGAAAAGAATGTATATTGTGCTGTTTTGGGGTCAAGTGCACTGTAGATGTCTATAAGGTCAAGTTGGTGAATTGTATTTTTTAGCTCTTCTGCAACTTTGTAGAGTTTCTTTCCAGTTGTTCTATCTTTCATTAAGAGTGGTGTATTAAAGTCTCCCACTATGGCTGTGGAGTCATCTATTTGACTTTTCAACTCTTTTAAAGTCTGATTTATATATTTTGGGACTCTTTCATTGGGTCTATAGATGTTTATTATGGTTATATCTTCATGTTCAATTGATCCTTTAATCATTACATAATGTCCTTCCTTGTCTTGTATGGTGGTGCTTGTCTTAAAGTCAATTAGATCAGAAATTAACATTGCCACTCTTGCTCTTTTCTGGTTGCCATTGCTTGAAATACCTTTTTCCAATCTTTGATTTTCAGTCTATTTTTTGTATTTTTGTCTAAGATGTGCCTTTGTAGACAGCATACTGATAGGTTTTGTTTTCTTATCCAATCTGCAACTTTCTGTCTCTTGAGTGGTACATTTCATCCATTAACATTCAGTGTAATCCTGGTTTCTTGGTCCCACATTAGTTTCTGTGCTGAGCTCATTATGTTTATAAATTTGGTTATCGTTTCCTTTGTTGCTGTTGTTTTAGTATTTGCTGATATTTGTGCTTGTCCTCTTTTTTATCTTGATGTGAAGGTTTATCATTTTTCTTTGAGGTTACCCTGTGATTTATAATTTTCTTCCTGGGTTTAGAATAGTCCATTCTATCTTGCAACTCTCTTGACTTCCTCACTATTTAGAAGCTCTGTAACTACACAGTATTTTCCCTTCTTGTGGTTTTAGTTGTCCTCATTTGCCAATTGATGCCTCTGATTCTCCATTCACAATCTTGTCAGCTTTGTTTACTTTGGATATGTCCATAGTTGTGGTTTCTGGGTTATGTCATCTTGTGTATTTATGGTTGGTTGTTGTTTTCTATTATTGGTTCTCTGTCCAAAGGACTCCCTTTAGTATCTCTTGTAAGATTGATCGGGTTCTCACAAATTCCCTTAATTTCTGCTTGTCTGAAAATGCTCTAATTTCACTATCATATTTGAGGGACAATTTTGTTTGGTATATAATTCTTGGTTAGAAATGTTTGTCCTTCCGGGTTTTATATATACCATCCCATTGCTTTCTCACCTACATGGTTTCTGCTGAGAAATCAGAGCTTATTCTTACTAATTGTACTGTGTAAGTAACTTTTTGTTTTTCCTGTGCTGCTTTCAGGACTCTTTCTTTGTCTTTGGTTTTGATGAGTTTGATGATGATGTGTCTTGGTGATTTTCTTTTGGGGTCTATCTTGTTTGGGGTTCATTGGACTTCCTGAATGGATATATTCTCATCTTTCATCATATCAGGGAAGTTCTCCTCCAGAAAATCTTGGACAATTTTCTCAGTGGTTTTGTTTTTCTCTTCCTGATCTGGAATTGCATGGATACATAGGTAATTCTTTCTGATGGTATCCCACATGAGCCTTAGGCTTTCTTTATTTTGTTTTGATCTTTTTTCTGATTGATCCCTTTCCAAAGAAGTATTCTATTATTTTTCTTCAATCTCATTAATTCTGTCTTCCATTGCATCGATTCTACTCTTTTGTGTTTTCAATGTATAATCTATTTCTGAAAATTTAGTACTAAACTTCTGGATTTCTATCTGTAGATTTTGAATAATTTCTAATTTTTCATTTATTTTGTCCTTTTGTTCTTATATTTTCTTACAAAATTATTCTAGGGTTTTGTCTGTGTTTTCTTTAATTTTATCAGTGTTTTCCTTGATCTGTCTCTCAATCCTTAGAAGACACTTAAATACAATTCTTTTCAATTCCCTATCAGGGATTTCCAATGCTGCTTCTTCCTCAAGGATGTGTTCTGGGTCTGTGTCCTGCTCCCTTGTTTCTACCACTTTATCTTGCTTTTTTGTGTGGACTGTGGTGGTCTATTTTCTCTAAGTCATTATGGCATTGTTGTATTTAGATCTCTGTTAACTGTGAAGAAAAGCTAATGGTGAGTCAGGCTTTTCTTACTGGTTGTTTATTTGTGGCCTATTGGTGGAGAAGGAAGTTCTAGCTCTCACTCAGTAAGTGAACCTGCAGGCATGTGGGTGCCATTGTGTCATATGGGGACTGTTGTTGTCTTCCAATCAGTTAGACAAAAATAACAATTGAGTATCCATCAAAAATATAAAAGCAAGTGGACAAAACACACAGTGTGCAATCACACAGGAACAATAACCAAAAAAGCTAAAAGAAGAAAAAAATATCTGGGAAGAGTGCAATAAAAGAAAAACAGTAGAGTAGGAGAATAACGATGAAAAAGTGGGAAAACACACACACACACACACACAAAAGCAAGGAATGGGGTTAACTACAAGAAAGAAAAAAATGGAACCAGGGCAATGAAAAGAGAAAAAGCTGATAACTAGTACCTGAGAAGGGAAGAATAAAGAATAATAACAAAAAGGACAAAAAATAATAATAATTTTAAAACAGACAAAAACAAACAAACTGGAAAAAAAATCAGGCTCCATCTGAGCACACAGAATGAGATGGAATTCCTGCCAGCCTAGAAGTTGGATGGGAGTGAGGGATATCTGCACCTTTGTGCACCAAGTGGGTGTGGTGTCTAAGAGTAACAAAGCGGAATATTGCACCTTTCCCGTTGTTGACGTCCAGAATGTCCTTGAGGTTCCCAGAAATGGAGCCTATTCTTAAGTCTGTGGAAGCTTGGAGAACACTTTAAAAATCCAAAGTGGCCGAACCACTTACATTCAAAATGGCTGTGCCCTCCAGATAGACAAAAGTCCACAGCTCAACCTGCCTTCCTCTTCCCTCCTTCCTCTTTCATTCACCAATGACCAGTGCAGTCCTTCTTTCAGTCTCAGGCTAGCAGGGCTGATTTTTAGGTTAAGTCTTAGGTCCTAACACCACTCTGCAATATCCCAGTTGTCTGTACCATCAGGACTGCTGCCAGACCACAGCTCCATATGTCTCTTTTCTTGGTGTTTTCATGCAAATTCTTCTACTAGTTGGAGTTTAGTCCACTTCCATATCCTTCCCTTCAAAGCTCAGGGCTCCAGGATTATCTTCTGTATTTGTGTTAATTGATTCCCCTTTACTTTGTTGAAGAGGGTCTGTGCAGTCTCTCTGCCTATTCCACCATCTTACCAAAACCCTTCTTTAGCCTACTTCTATGAATGCATATTTCTTAAAGTCTATATTTTAGTTCATAAAGTAGGAATTGAGATGAAACAGAAAATTCCTTATAGGAAAGTGTTTCTATGTAAATTATTGTTTTCCTTTTGGAAAAATTGATATTAAGGGCCAATAAGGTTTAGGTCCATATCAATAATCACAACAATATGTTGTCAACTGACCACTTTCAAAAGAGTTCTTTCACTCATTAGAATTGTATAATTAGGAGAAATATTATTGAACATTGTTCTCTAAGATTTAGGGATAAACAATCCAATAATCTCTGTTCTTTGAATTCTCCTCAGTTGCTACATTCCTGCGGGAAAGAGAATATTAAGAAGCTTGTCTACTTTGCTGGACAGAAAGCGTAGGAGTGTTAGTGAATGTTCTGGTTATAGGGAGCAGACTGGTAACTGTCTTTGACTTTACATCCTATAGTGTTGCTATGGCCAGAATCCACTTGACAGCAATGGGGATATACATTTTTAAAAGTAGCAAGTTAAAGTAATTCTGCAAGAGTATACTTAAAATATCTAATTCAGATATTACCATCTTTGGAAAATTTTCTAAGACCCTACAGAGGAAAAAAGGAGTCCTAGTGACACATTGATTAGAGCACTTGACTGCTAACTGAAAGGTCAGCAGTTTGAATCCACTAGCTGTTTCGTGGAAGAAAGATGTGGGGAGCACACATAAAAGGACAGTGAGTAAAAGAATATGGGAAGCAAGTGACTATTACTCCCTTGGAGCACATTTGCATTCTGGGAAGGGTATTTACTTTCACATGTTGCGAGAGCATTAGAAGACAGGCGTCTGCTGAGTGGCCCTTTTCAGGACTGGCAGGGGTAATGCTTCTCTCCAAAATGTTTGACTTACAGGGAAAGTGAGTACATCTGTCAGTAGATAATAATACATTTAGGTGAAATTGTAACATTATACTCTTCTTTCTTTTCCCAAAATGTGTTTTTTTTTTCTAAACCTGACTGAATACTCACCATTTTCCACATCACAGGGAAAGCATGAAAGGGACTCCCTCCTAATCATAGCCCTGGGTTTCACAAGCATCATCCTTAGATAATCTCAAGGATGGTGATCTCGTGGGTTCCATTTTGGAATGCTTTGAGACCAATTTGATAGCATAGCCTCATTGGCATTCTGCTAGACTAGCCCATGTACAGAGAAGTCTGTGACTTATCTCATAAGGCAGGAGCTACCCAGCAGGTGTTTGGGTTGTATTAATCTGTCAGACTACTAGCTGCTCTTACTGCATTGATCTTTTCATCCACATAAAATTACTCTTAGATCTCTGATCTGAACTTTGAATCTCAAACCTTGAAGTTCCCTTTTATGTCCCCTTACCTACTTGTCACACTGCCATGGCATTTTAACTCTTGGCACCTTCCTGGGCTCCTGCTTAATAATCCCTTCTGCCTTGCCTGCCATCAGTCTATGGGCAGAGAATGTGCTGTGTACAACTGAAAGAAAGAAAGAAAGAAAGAAAGAAAGAAAGAAAGAAGGGAGGGAGAGAGGAAGGAAGGAAGGAAGGAAAGAAAGAAAGATGTGACAGTCTGATTTCATAAAGATTTACAGCCTTGAGAACCCTATGATCAGTTCTACTCTGTCCTACAGGATACTTGTAAGTCAGAATCAACTAGACAGCAGTGTTTGGTTTGGTGGGTTTATAGATAAAAAAATATTTATTCCTTTCCCTATGCTACCTCTTTAATTTACACGTGCCATACTCTTCATATTTTCTATTATTTAGAGGACAATTAGATTGTAGTTATTAAGATGACAAGCTTGTGTCAGATTTCTTTGACTTTTAACTCATATGATAATGATAAATTATATAATTATATATTACATGGTATGACATATTGTATAAAATAATGTATAAGATAATAGTACCTAGTTATGTGGTGAGTTGAGTACTGGATGGCATATAACTATTATAATGAGTTTTTCCTTTCCTTTCCTATGTTTTCATTCCACAAGGGACTTAGAACATGGAACTTCTGCTTGCTCTCCTTTCTTGGGTAATTTTGGAAGGAGCATTTATTTTTCATAGAGACAAAGGGCAAATTAAAGATTCAATAGGGCTCAGAACTTTGTGTTTCAATAGCAAAAGCCAGGAACCTTAAATAACTGTGTTACCTCTCATGTTCAGAGGTAAAGGGCAGCATGGCATCATTGGTATCATCTATAACACACAGCACAGACAAGGCCACTTTTGACAAGCTGTCTCTCTCTTCTGCCTGCCACTGGGGATATGAGAGAGACTTGTCTTCACTCTATGTTCTATGTGCCTGCAACTAGGATGATGTGGCTGATATACCATTTTTGTATCTTTTGTCCACATAGCTGGTGCACTTACTACTCTACTTCTCTTTACAGACACACCTGTTTATGTGGGACTCAATTTTTAAATTCAGAAAAAAAGTAGTACCCTCCATTTTGGTCTTAGGCTCAAAGAAGTTTTCCCTCTGGACGGTGTACTGTTATGTTATGATGTGCTTGCAAGAATAAATCTAGTTGTTCAATATTTTCCTTTTGATTACTGTGAGAATTGGAGCTGTGTGTCAACTTGGCTGAACCACAATTCTGTGTAGTTTAAGCAATTGTGATGTGGGTTTTTCCAATGATGGGATCAGATGTATATGTTTTGAACAGCAAATCCATTGAAAGGGAGTATCCCTAAGGGTGTGGCCTGCTTCCAATATTTTTATGGATGTCCTTGGAAAAGAGACACTCTTCTGTGCATCAAGATTCTGTTGTGCCGCTTACAACTGTCCATGAGCGAACAATCCACCATTCTGCCTAGAAATCCTGGATTTGTCATTCCTTGGAGTCAACAGCCAGTATACTGTCTACCAACCTTGAACTCCTCAGCCCTTGAAGCTGTGTGAGTTGGCAAAAGCCTCCAGCTTAATGTTTGTTCCAAGAACTTTGGACTTGCTGGCTTCTATAAGTGGATGAGCCATTTTCCTAAGATAAATTTCTTTTTCTCTCTGTATATAAGTTTTACTGGTTTTGCTTCTCTAGAGAACCCAGTCTAACAAATTTGGTACTGGGAGTGGTTCTAGAGAGACAAAATCATAAGGATGGGCTTCCTAAATTGGTTCTCCACAATAATTGTAAAGACACCAGTGACCCTGCATCTGTTAGTAAAGAGGGCCCTACTAATCCATGACATGAGGTGGCAATATTAATATGCAAAATAGCACCACCAATAGATCAAGTACTTGTGAAAAGTGAGGCTCTGAGTGATCACATATTTGATATTTTTCTGCAATTTTGTCAGCATGAACTATAACAAAGCAGGTTGGTTGGTTCTACATACACTAGACAAAGTGGTAAAAGAGTGAGATGAACTCAGGGCTGCTGAGTCACAGTTTAAGAGCTGCCTAAAAGACCTCAATGTTTCCAGTTGTGCTCTGAAAGAAAGCCTTATTTCTTCTAGTAACAGAGTGATATTGCCAAAAACCAAACACAGCACCTTATTGTAAGTGTGGCTGAATTACAATGCCAATTAAATTACCAACCCAGAACGGTGTCTGAAGTTAAATTGAGGGCATTGATTGGGGAAAAAAAATGGGATCCTGAAACCTGGAATGGGGACATATGGGAAGATAACCAGGAAGATGAGGATATGGAGCCTGTAAATTCGGTTGGATTCCTCTCATATGAAGGGATTACTGTAAAACCATTATCCCCCTCCCCTCAGTTTGAAAGGATTAACCCAACTGTTCCTGCTGGGTCATTGCCTGAGGCAGAGGCCATGGAAGACATTGCTGAATGTTGTCAGGAACTTCCCCAAACACCCATTGTTACTGCTAGACCTATAACTAAAGTTAAAGCCAAGCAAGCCCCAATAGGTGAAATACAAAGTGACTGAGGAGGTGGTACACTACACCCAAAAAGACCTACTTGATTTTGCTAACATATGCAGGCAGAAACCTGGAGAATATGTATGGGAATGGCTGCTGAGATTGTGGGATAATGGTGCAAGGAAAGTAACATTGAATCAGTCTTAGTTTATTGATTTAGGCCCACTAAGTACAGATTCTTCATTCAGTATTTCAGCTTGAGAGGTTAGGAAAGGATCTAATACTTTATTTGGTTGGCTTACTGAAGCATGGATTATGCAGGGGCCTACCTTAAGTCAAGTTGAAGTACCGGACCTGCCTTGATATAATGTAGAAGAAGGTATCCAGAGGCTTAGAGAAATTGGCCTGTTAAATTGGATTTATCAAATTAGACCACTAGAGCCAGCACTGGAGAGTCCAGAAGACACATCTTTCACCAGTACAGTGAGGAATAAATTTATGAATGGTGCTCCAGCAACCTTGTGATTGCTATTTTATGTAAGCTGGTTTTGAGAGTGGGAACTGCCCTAATTGAACTAAGAAACTTAAATATGATGGGGTTGATTGGACCCTGTGGTAGTCGGGGCCAAGTGGCAGCAGTTAATAGACAAAGGCAAGGTGGGGGTGGTTATCATAAAGGACCGTAGAGTCAGAACAGTAATCAGAATAGTCTGACTTGTGTGGAATTATGACATTTGCTACTTGTGCATGATGTTCCTGGTAGTGAAATACATAGCAACCCTACTAAGTATTTACTTGATCTGAATAGAGAGAAGAATTCTAGGTCATGTGAAGAGAAGCCTTGATTGAATCACCAGAATGCAGAGTCACAGCCTCTCAATCAGCTCCCAGACTTGAGTCACTTTACAGACCCACAATCCCTTGAATGAAGGGGAGGCCAGGACCTTTGAGGCCAGGACCCTTTGAGGAAGGACCTCACTACATTACAAAAAATTTAAAATGTCAATCTTTCTCCTAGCCTTCCCCAAAGGGATCTGAGGCCTTTTAAGAGAGTGACTATTCAATGGGGAAAAGGAAATAATCAGACTTTTCGAGGATTACAGGAGAGTGGCTCTGAACTGACACTAATTCCAGGAGACCCAAAGCATCATGGTGCCCCACCAGTCAGAGTGGAGGCATATGGAGGTCAAGTTATTGATGGAGTCTTAGCTAAGGTGCATCTCACAGTGGGTCCAGTGCTTCCCAGAAACAATCTGGTAGTGATTTCCCCAGTTCCAGAATATATAATTGGAATAGATGTACTGAACAATTGGCAGAATTCCCACATAGGGTTCCTGAAATGTGGAGTAAGGGCTATTATGGTAGGAAAAGCCAAGTGGAAGCCATTAGAACTGCTTCTACCTACAAAAATAGTAAACCGATATCATTATTGCATCCTTGGAGGGGTTACACATATTACTGCCACCATCAAGGACTTGAATGATGCTGGAGTGGTGATTCCCACCACATCCCCATTTAATTCATCTATTTGGCCTGTGCAAATAACAGATGGATCTTGGAGAATGACAATAGATTAACGTAAACTAAATCAGGTGGTGACTCCAATTGCAGCTGCTGTTTCTGATGTGGTTTCATTGCTTGAGCAAATTAGTACATCCCCTGGTACTTGGTATGTACCTATTGATCTGGCCAATGCCTTTTTCTCATTACCAATTTCAAAGGACCATCAGAAACAGTTTGCTTTCAGCTGCCAAGACCAACAGTCCACTTTCACAGTGCTTCCTCAGAGGTATATCAACTCCCCAGCACTATGACATAATTTAATCCATAGGGTTCTGGATCACCTTTCCCTTCCACAAGACATCACAGTGGTCCATTATATTGATGATGTTATGCTGATTGGACCTAGTAAAGAAGAAGTATCAATGACTCTAGACTTATTGGTGAGACATATGCATGGTAGCAGTTGGGAAATTAACCCCCAAAAATTCAGGCACCTTCCACCTCAGTGAAATTTCTAGGGTTCCAATGGTGTGGGGCATGTTGAGATATCCCTATTAAAGTGAAGGATAAGTTATTGTATCTGGCTTCCCCCACAACTAAAAAGGAGGCACAACATCTGGTGGGCCACCTTGGATTTTGTAGGCAATATATACCTTATTTTGGGGTATCGTTGCAGCCTATTTATCAAGTGACTCAGAAAGTTGCTAGTTTTGAGTGGGGCCCAGAACAACAGAAGGCTCTGCAACAGGTTCAGGCTGCTGTGCAGGCTGCTCTGCCACTTGGCTCATATGATCCAACTGATCCAATGGTGCTTGAAGTGTCTGTAATAGATAAAGATGTTGTTTGGAGTCTTTGCCAGGTCCCTATTGGTGAATCGCAACTCAGACCCTTAGGATTCTGGAACAAAACACTGCCATCCTCTGCAGATTACTACTCTCCTTTTGAGAAACAGCTTTTAGCTTGTTATTGGGCTTTCGTAGAGACTGAATTCCTAACCATGGGCCACCAAGTCACCATAAGGCCTGAGCCTCTCAATGAACTGGGTATTGTTTGACCCATAGAGTCATGAAGTTGGACATGCACAGAAACACTCCATCATTAAATAGAAGTGGTATATCAGAGATCGGGCTCAAGGAAGACCTGAAGGCACAAGTAAGTTTCATGAGGAAGTGGCCCAAATAACTATGGTCTCCACTCTCCAGTCACATTACTTTCCCTCTCCCAGTCTGTACCTATGGCCTCATGGGGAGTTCCTTATGATCAGTTGACTGAGGAAGAGAAAACTCATGCCTGGTTACAGATGGTTCTGCATGACTTGTAGGTTCTCCTCAAAAGTGGAGCAGCAGCACTGCAGCCCCTTTCTGGGACTTCCTTGAAGGACAGTCGTGAAGGGAAATCCTCCCAATGGCCAGAACTTCAAGCCATACATATGGCTGTTCACTTTGCATGGAATAAGAAATGGCCAGATGTGCGATTATATATGGATTCATGGGCTGTGGCTAATGGCTTGGCTGGATGATCTGGGACTGGGAAGGAACATGATTGGGAAATTGGTGATAAGGATGTATGGGGAAGAAGTATGTGGATAGATTTCTCTGAATGGGCCAAAGGAGTAAAGATATTTGTGTCTCATGTGAATGCCTATCAAAAGGTGACCTTGGTAGAGGAAGACTTTAATAATCAGGTAGATAGGATGACATGTTCAGTGAAAAACAGCCATTCATTTTCCCCAGATACTCCTGTCATTGCTTAATGGACTCACAAATAGATTGGCCATAGTGGCAGGGTTGGAGTCTATAAATGGGCTCAGCAACATGGACTCCTGCTTACCAAGGCCGATTTGGCTACTGCCATGGCTGAGTGCCCAACCTGCCAGCAGCAGAGATGAACACTGAGTCCGCAATGTGGAACCATTCCTCAAGGTGATCAGCCAGCAACCTGGTGGCAGGTTGATTACATCGGACCACTTCCATCGTGGAAAGGACAGTATTTTGTTCTTACTGGAATAGCTACTTATTCTGGATATGGATTCACCTACCTTGCATGCAATGCTTCTGCCAAAACTACCACACGTGGATTTACAGAATGCCTTATCCACCATTATGCTATCCTACACAGCATTGCTTCGGATCAAAGGACTCACTTCGCAGCAAACGAAGTGCAGCAATGAGCCTATGCTCATGGAATTTCCTGGTCTTACCATGTTCCCCATAATCCTGAAGCAGCTGGCTTGATGGAATGACAGAATGGCCTACTGAAAACACAACTACGGTGGCAGCTAGGTGGAAATACCTTGAAGGGTTGGGACAATATTCTCCAGAAGGCTGTATATGTTCTAAACAAGCATCCAATATATGGTTCTGTTTCTCCAGTAGCCAGGATTCATGGGTCCAAGAACCAAGAATTGAAAATGGGAGTGGTACCACTCACTATTAGCCCTAGTGACCCACTCACATTTTTTTTTGCTTCCTTGCTACCCTATGGTCTGCGGGTCTGGAGATCTTAGTCACAATGGGAAGAACACCCCCACCTGGAGACACAATACTGATTGCATTGAACAGGAAATTAAGAATGCCACCCAGTCATTTTGGCTTCCTTGTGCCTCTGGATCAACAGACAAAGAAGTGCATTACTATACTATCTCGTAAGGGAGATTCTGATTACCAAGGGGAAATTGGATTGACATTATAAATGGAGGTAAAGAAGAATATGTCTGGAATACAGGAGATTCTTTAGGAAGTCTCTTAGTACTACTATGCCCTCTGATTAAAGTCAATGGACAATTACAGAAATCCAATTCTAATATGACTGCTAATGGCCCAGGAATGAAGGTTTGGATTACCCTGCCAGGCAAAGAACCACAACCAGCTGAAGTGGCTGCTGAGGGCAAGAGAAATACAGAACAGGTAGTGTAAGAAGGTAGTTCTGAATACCAGCTATGACCATGTGACCCGTTGCAGAAACGAAGACTGTTATTGTAATATTTCTTCATTGTATATGTGCATCAAATATTTTTGTTTCCTTCTGTTATGAACTGTGAAATGTAAATGAGGTTAATGCATTTTGGTTGTACGTGTGTTAGCATATCATGTTAAGCACAAGTATAACTTTATAATTGTTCTTATTTATTTAGAGATTATATATGGTTAAGAATATGTGTACAACTGGCAAGTTGACAAGCAGTTGACTGTGATAGTTAGAGCTGTGTGTCAACTTGGCTGCACCAAAATTCTGTGTGGTTTAAGCAATTGTGATGTGGGTTGTTCCAGTGATGGGATCAGATGTATATGTTTTGAGCAGCCAATACATTGAAAGGGAGTTCCCCAGTGGTGTGGCCTGCTTCCAGTATATTTATGGACATTGTGAAAAAAGAGACATTCTTCTGTGAATCGAGATTCTGTTGTGCTGCCTACATCTGTCTGTGAGTGAACAATCCACCATCAGCCTGGAGATCTTGGATTCATCATTCATTAGAGTCAACAGCCAGTATACTGCCTGCCAACCTTGAGATCCTCAGATCCTGAAGCTGCATGAGTCAGGAGAAGTCTCCAGCTTAACATTTGATCCAAGAAATTTGGACTTGCCAGCTTCTAAAGTGTGTGAGCCATTTTCCTAAGGTAAATTTCTCTTTCTCTCTCTCTCTATAAGCTTTACTGGTTTTGCTTCTCTAGAGAACCTAGTCTAAAACAATTATTGAATATTTGGGTATTCTAATCAGTCAAATCTTTGAAGGGAAATGTGATGAGTGAAATAACACCCCTCAAAAAAAAATAAAAAAAAGAAACCAAAATATCAGACCCTAAATAATCACCCTCATATATTGATGTATCCTATTGTCTTTTAAGGAGCTCTGGTAGTATAGTGGCTCAGGTACTTGACTGCTAACCAGAAGGCTGGCTGTTCAAACCCACCAGTCACTCCTCAGAAGGAAGTTTGGGCAATCTACTTCTGTAGGTGATACTGCCTTGGAAACCCAAGGAGGGGTTTCTGTGACTCAGGGCTGACTCGATGGCATATAACTACAACAACATTGTCTTTTAGGGTAGACACTATGCTCCTGCTTGGCAGGAAGTTCCTCATCTTTGTAACTCAACAGTTTATCACAGGGCTCCACACATAGCATTCCATTAAGATGTGTTGCATGAATTGAGTAGAATGCAAAGAGAAAATGTCAAAATTTTGTTCATACAGCAAATGCTATGTGACCACTTTTTTCAATCTCTGCTTATCTTTAATGATTCTAGCTGTGCTACACATTGTGATCTGTGCTACAGAGATCACAAGAAAAGGAGAACCAAATCTCATTATAGGGAAATTAATAAAGACAGATTCATCCTTGAAAAAACTCTTAGGATCATGATAAAGAGTTCAGTGTTCAAATTCAGATATACTGAAAAAAAAAAAAAGCAGTTAGAGGAAGAAGTTGATGATTAAAAACACTAAACACTGGTGGAGAAAGAATTATTTGGCTGATTCAATGAAACACCTAAGCATCCCTTCACTGACCAACAATTGTCCTTAGAAAAATGTAGCAACTCTTCACCCATATAAATATGTCCATGACATATTAGATTGATAAAATCTTTATTAAAATTCAGCTTATATCTAAGTAAGAGTAGAGTAATCAAAAATAAATTTAAGTGGAAATATAAAACATGTATCATGCTTTGAATCACTTCCACAAGGAATATCTTTTTCTTCTTTTTTTTTTTTTTTTAATTGTGATTTGGGTGAAAATTTACAGAGCGAATTCACTTTCCATACCACAGTTCACATATACTTTGTCTCATGATGTTGACTACCATTTACCACAATGCAACAGCTTCCCCCACACTTCCTCCCAATAATTACCTCTTCCCTGTGTCCATCCCTGCAGGAGCTCCTGCCTCCTGAGTTGTCTCTCTGTGCATAAACAGCCCTTCTTTCTCCCATGATTGATTTTGCCAAGGAGTGTATCTACCTCACATAAATGTTTAACTGATATGCCTGTCTTTTGTTTGGCTGGAAGCCACAGGTGTGGGTTCAGTTCCAGACCTGAAGGGCAGCTAGGGGCCATAGTCTCAGGGGTTCCACCAGGCCCTATCAGACCAGCAAACTGGTCTCCCCCCCTTTTTTTTCCCCCAAATGATGTTGAGTTTTGTTCCACATTGTTCTCCCTCTCTATCCAGGATCTCCTACATAGATCCCCCTCTGAGTGGTTGACATTGGTAGCCAGGCATCATCTAGTTCTTCTGGTTTCACAGTTGTATAGTCTGTGGATCGCATCATGTACTAGTTGCTAGGACTAATTGTTTCCATTAATCTTTGGTTTTCTTCATTCTTCTTTTCTCTGGACAAGAAGAGACCCATCATTGCATGCAGATGTCTGCTTGCAAGCTTTTAAGTTCCCAGTCGCTACTCGCCAAAGTAGGAGGTGGAACAATGTTTTGTGTGGTATGTTATTCCAACTGAGCTTGATGTCCCCTGCTACTCTGGTACTGAGCCCACTGGTTTAACTGCTCAGTCACTCTGCATAGTTTGTGTGACTTAAAAGTGACTACAACCTTGTCCCTTGTCAGCTCAACTATACAACTGAGAATTCTTACAGATCATACAAATACACTTATAGGACCATTGTCTGCTAACCCTATATATGGTTGTGGGTACACTACTTGCTTCATAGACATACCTAATAGTTCATCCTGTCCACCCATCTACCCACCTCTATACCCATGTTTGCCTTCACTAACAACACAGTACTGTATGTGCAAAAGGGTTCATCTTTGTTGTCTGTACCTCCCATGCACCTCTCTGTCTTCCTCTTCCTCAATGCCACCATGTTTATCACTCACATTTAGTCCATTGCCCTTCTCTTCACCCAAATCAATACTTATCTCTACCTATCTAACAGTGTTCCCTATCCTCCACTTCCATCCCTGATAACCAACAAAGAAAATTGTCTTCCATAGATAAACCTTTCCTTGACTTTTACAATAATGGACTAATACAGGATCTCTGGCAGTATAGTACCTAAGGCATTTGACTGCTAACCAGAAGACTGTTGGTTCAAATACACCCGCCACTCCTCAGAAGGAAGGTTGGAAAATCTACTTCCATAGTGATATCACTTCAGAAACACAAGAAAGGATCACTATGAATTAGATTCGACTCAATGGCACATAACAACAACAATAACTATATTTGTCCTTCTGTGATTGACTTATTTCACTCAGTATAATGTCATCCAAGCTCATCCATATCACATGGTATATTGCAGATTCTACATTATTCTTTAGGGTTGCATAGTATTCCATTGTGTGCATGTACCATAGGTTGGGTAGCCATTCCTCAGCTGATGGACACCTAGGTTGTTCCCATCTTTTGGCTTTTGTAAATAGTGTTGCAATGAACATGGGTGTGCATGTCTGTTCTTCTCATGGCTCTCCTTTCTTTAGGATATATACCTAGTAAAGGAATGGCTGGGTCAAATGGTATTCCTAATTCCAACTGTTTAAGAAATCGCTGTACTGTTTTTCAGAGTGATTGTACCATTTTACAGTCCCACCAGCAGTGTATCAGTCCCAATCTCTCCACATCCTCTCCAGCATTTGTTATTTTCTATCTTGTTGACTTTTGCTACTAGTGCTGGAGCAACATGGTATCTCATTGTTGTTTTGATTTGCATCTCTCTAATGGCTAATCATCGTGAGCATTTCTTCATTTGTTTGTTGGCAGCCTGAATATCCTCCTTGATGAAGTGTCTATTCATGTCTTCTGCCCATTTTTTTATTGGATTATTTGTCTTTTTGTTATTGAGGTGTTGGAGTTTTCTATAAATTCTAGAGATAAGTCTCTTGTCAGATATGTCATTGCTGAATATTTGATTCTCAATCTGTGAGTTCTCTTTTGACTCTTTTGGAGAAGTCTTCAGAAACTCGTAAAAATTTAACTTTTAGAAGATCCCAATTATCTAGTTGATCTTCTGTCTGTGCTTTTTGAGTTATTCTTGAAAGTCTATTTATGTAATTGATTAGGGCCCCTGAATTTGTCCCTAGTTTTTCCTTTAGGAGCTTTGTAGTTTTAGATTTCACATTCAAGTATTTGATCCATCTGTAGTTAGTTTTTGTGTATGGTGTGAGGTACAGAACTTCTTTCATTTTTCTGCAAATGGATATCCAGTTTTTTTAAATTGTGATTTGGGTGAAGATTTACAGAGCAAATTCACTTTCCATACAACAATTCATATACACTTTGTCTCATGACATTGACCAGAGTTTACCACAATGCAACAGGTCCACTCCCACGTCCTCCCCATAGTTACCTCTTCCCAGTGTTCATCCATCCATGCACTCCTGCCCCCTGAGCTGTCTCCCTGTGCATAAGCAGCCCATCTCTCCCACAATTGTTCTCTCCAAGGAGTGTATCTACCTCAGGTAAATGTTCAACTCATGCCTGTCTTTTGTTTGGCTGGAAACCACAGGTGAGGATTCAATTCCAGACCGGAAGGGCAGCTAGGGCCATAGTATCAGTGGTTCCACCAGTCTCTATCAGACCAGGAAACCTGGTCCCCTCCCCCTTTTTTTTCTTCTCCAAATGATTTTGAGTTTTGTTCCACATTGTTCTCCCTCTCTATTAAGGATCTCATACATAGATCCCCTTCCAAGTGGATGATGGTGGTAGCCAGGCACCATCTAGTTCTTCTGGTCTCATAGTTCTATAGGCTGCAGATCAGATGGTGTACCAGTCACTAGGACTAATTTTTTCCATGAATTTTGGTTTTCTTCATTCTTCTTTGCTCTGGACAAGGAGAGACCCATTGTTGCATCTAGATGGCAGCTTGCTAGCTTTTAAGATCCCAGTCGCTACTCACCAAAGTAGGAGTTGGAACTATGTTTTGTAT
>NW_006921702.1:8769679-8793864 GCF_000298275.1 Orycteropus afer afer | reverse complement strand
GCAAATTCCCTTAGTTTCTGCTTATCTGGAAATCTCCTAATTGCACCATCATATTTGAGGGACAGTTTTGCCAGGTATATAATTCTTGGTTGATTTTTTTTTCTCTTTCAGTATTTTATGTACAGTATCCCATTGCATGGTTTCTGCTGAGAAATCAGAGCTTATTCTTACTGGTTGCCCTTTGTAAGTAATTTTTGTTTTTCCTGTGCTGCTCTCATGATTCTTTCTTTGTCTTTTGTTTTGGTAAGTTAGATGATGATATATCTGGGTGATTTTGTTTTGGGGTCTATCCTGTTTGGGGTTTGTTGGACTCCCTGAATGGATATATTCTCATCTTTCATCATACCAGGGAAATTCTCTTGAACATATTTTTGACAATTTTCTCTGTGGTTTTATTTTTCTATTCCTGTTCTGGAATTCCAGTGACATGCAGGTTATTCCTTTGATGGTATCCCACATGAACCTTAGGCTTTCTGCATTTTGTTTTGATCTTTTTTTCAGATTGATCCCTATCCAAAGAAGTATTCAGGTATTTGTTTTCAATGTCATTATTTCTGTCTTCCATTGCATCATTTCTACATCTTTGCCCTTTCAATCTCTTATCTAATTCTTACAATTTAGTATTAATCTTCTGGATTTCTATCTGTAGATTTAAAATTATTTCTAACTTTTCATTTATTTTGTCATTTTGTTCTTCTATTTTCTTCCAAAATTTTTCTTTTCTATTTTGTGTGTGTGTGTGTGTGTGTGTTTTCCTTGGTCTGTCTCTCAATCCTTTGAAGATATTTAAATATAATAATTTTGACTTCCTTATCAGAGCATTCCAATTCTGCTTCTTCCTCAGAAATGTGTTCTGCATCTGTATCCTGCTCCCTTGTTTCTACCACTTTATCTTGCTTCTTTGTGTGGACTGAGATGGTCTCTTGTCTCTGAGACTTTGTGATGTTGCATATAAACCTCTGCTAACTACTTGTGAAGAACAGCCAAGTATGACTCGGGTTCTTATTGGTGGTTGTATATCATTGGCCCATTGGTGGAGAAGGAAGTGGTGGCTCTCATTCACTAAGTGAAGTAAGTGAGAGGAGGTGTGTGTCTATTTGTGTCATATGTGGACTGTTGCTGTTTTCCACTCAGTTAGACAAAAATAACAATTGAATATCCATCAAAAATGTAAAAGCAAATGGACAAAACCCACACCATGTAATCACATAGGAACAGTAGCCAAAAAAAAAGGAAATAAACAAACAAATAAATAAATAAATAAAATCCTGCAAGATCTGGGGAGAGGGCAATAAGAGAAAAAAGGTAGATAAGGAGAATAATGAAGAAAAAATGGGAAAAATGCAAAAAGAAAACAAGGAACAGGATTAACCATGAGAAAAAAAAAAAAAAATTGCAACCAGTGACAAGGAAAAGAAAAAAAGCTGAAAACTAGAACCAGGGCAGGGAAGAATAAAGAATAATAGTAAAAAGAATAAAAGTAATAATAATAATGTTGTTGTTGTTATGTGCCATCGAGTCAGACCCGACTCATAGTGACTCCTCTTTGTGTTTCTGAGGCAGTATCACTACAGAAGTAGATTGTCCCATCTTCATTCTGAGCAGTGGCTGGTGGGTTTGAACCACCAGCCTTCTGATTAACAGTCAAGTGCCTTAGGCACTATGCTATCAGAGCTCCCAAAATAATAGTAGTAGTATAGTAGTAATTTTACATCAGACAAAAACAAGCAAACTAAAAAACAGAAAAAAGAAAAAAATAATGGGGGCAGGGCAGGGCAGGACACCCAGACTCCATCTGAGCACACAGACTGGAATGGAGTTCCTGTGGGCCCAGAAGGTGGGTGGGAGTGGGGGATGGCTGCATCTCCATTCACCAAGCGGGTGTGGGGTATAAAAGTAACAAGAGGAATGTCAAACCTTTTCAGTCTTGCAGGTTTGGAGTGGGGTTGCTGGGAAGCCGAACCTCTTCTTAAGCCCCTGGAATCTCAGAGAGCACTGTCTGTTTAAATATCCAAAATAGTCAAGCCACTTGTAACATTCAAAATGGTAGCACTCTCTGGACCGGCAAAAGTCCACAGCTCAGCCCACTTTTCTCTTCACCTTCTCCGTTTATTCCCCAGCCACCAGAGCAGTCCTTTGTGCAGTCCCTGGCTAGCAGCGCTGATTTTTAGGTTAATTCTTAGGCTCTGGTAGCATAGTGCTTAAGGCACTTGACTGCTCACCAGAAGGCTGGCGGTTCAAACCCACCAGCCACTCCTCGGAAGGAAGGTTGGGCAATCCTACTTCTGTAGTGATACTGCCTCAGAAACCCAAGGAGGGGTCGCTATGAGTTGGGGCCCACTTGACGGCAAACAACAACAACAACAACAACACTTGGCAATAGGGGAATGTCACACCTTTCCAGTCATCTGCATCTGTAATGTTCTTGTGGTTTCCGGCAAGTGGATCCTGTTCTTAAGTCTCTGGAATCTGGGACAATGCTTTTGCTTTAAATACCCAAAAGGATCAAACAGTTTTTAAACATTCAAAATGACTGCGCCCTCTGGACAGGTAAAAATCCACAGCTTAGCCCACCTTCCTCTCCACTGCTTCTCCTTCTATTCACCAGCCACCAGAGCAGTCTTTTGTGCAGTCCCTGGGTAGCAGGGCTGATTTTTAGGTTAATTCTTAGGTCCTACCACCATTTGGCAATATCCAAGCTGTCTGTGCCATCCAGAATACTCCCAGGCCACAGCTCTGCATGTCTCCTTTTTTGGTGTTTTCATGCAAATTCTTCTGCTAGTTGGAGTTTAGTCCACTTCTATATCCTTCCCTTCAAGTCTCAGGGGTCCAGGATTATCTTCTGTATCTGTGTTAATTGGTTCTCTTTCTCTTTGTTTAAGAGGATCTGTGCAGTCTTTCTGCCTATTCCACCATCTTATCAGAACTTGGAATATATTTCTCTGATAAATTTTACCAAAGAGATAAATTACTCACTATAATTCAGTGTCAGTTGAGTGTATGATTGAAAACAGCATTCATCACTTACTATAATTTTTAATAATTCATAGGGCCTTTGATTATTTGAAGGATTTTACCTTACTATCTTCATAATTCTCCCTATTGATATATTTATTTAAGAAAATTCTACAAAATACTTAGAAGTTAAAACACACCTTTTCTTTTTCTTTTTTTTTGTTATGGTGACTGTCCTACTAGTGCATATGAATATGTGAATTACTGAAAATATGTTGCATTTAGTGCCTCCAAGATATTAATATATTTTGTTTTAAAAATATATATTCATGGTCAAATCAGTTTGGTGATCCTATGATAGAAAATAAATTTTTTTTCTTTATTTTAAAATGACTCTTATTTCAGCACAATGTGACTCTTATGGAGGACAGTGAGTGTGGAGAGTGAAACCAGAAATTATTTATCTTGAGAACATTATATCACAGCACACCCAAAAGTATCTTTAGTAGGCCAAATGCTGGTCCTCCAAAAGATGTCATGTCCTAGTTCCAAATGCCTGTAAATGTTGCCTTATTTGGGAAAAGGGTCTTTGCAGATGTAATTAAGTTAAGGATCTTGAGGCGAGATGATCATCCTTGATTATTCATATTGGCCTTAAACCCATGAGAAGAATCTTTACAAGATAGACACATTGAGGAGAAGGCACTTGTTCTGGTTACCGAGTGCTGCTCTGACAAGAAAAATACCACAGATCGGATGGCCTTAACAAACAGGAGTTTATTCTTACAATTTGTAGGCTTTAAATCCAAGTTCAAAGTGCCAGGCTCTGGGGCCTGGGTGAAAGTCCCTCAACCTTGGGGAACAGGTTTGCCTCCTGCTCATGGCCCACTGGAGCTAGAGAGACATTTCTTCACTCAGACAGCTGTTGGCTGCTGAGGCTGGGAAGCTCCAAGGTTGACAAGTAAAAAGGTGCAGTCCCAATGTTACCAATCCACATGGCATGCCATTAACTTAAGTCCACTCTAAGTCCCAAGGTCGGCAGAGCATAGCAGGCTGCTGAGCAATGACATGGCTACATGCAGGGTCCAAGCATGTCATAGGCTAGAGACCATTTTCAAAGCTTCTCCTTATATACAGGAAGCAGACCATGTACCCAAAGGCAGCCTACTCAGCTGCTCACAGTAGATTCCACCATGGAGTTGATTACCAGTCTCATCATGGGGAATACTACATCCAGCTGCCCAGCCGTTCAACCAGGCCCAGCCAAGTTGATACAAAAACATAACCACCACAGCACTCTCAAAGGAGAAGTGAATCAGAATTAGAAGCAAAGAGAGACAGAGACAAACACAAGCCAAACAATCTATCAGTCACCAGAAGCTAGCAGAGACAAAGAACAGATTCTCCCTCAAAACTTCTAGAGTGATGCAGCCCAACCAACATTTACATTTTGAACAATCTGACTCCAGAACTTGAAGAAAAAATTAATATTGTCTGCCATCAAGTTTGTGATAATTTATCATGGAAGTCTTGGAATTAATACAGTATCTACATTGTTGTTAGGTGCCATCAAGTCAGCTCTGACTCATAGCAACTTATGTACAACAGAATGAAACACTGCCTGGTCCTGCGCCAGCCTCACAATTCTTGGTATACATGTGCAGCCACTGTGTCAATCCATCTCATCCAGTGTCTTCCCCTTTTTTCTTGACCTTCCACTTTACCAAGCATGATATCCTTCTCCAGGGAATGGTCCTTTCTGACAACATGACAAAAGTAGGTGAGACGAAGTCTGAGCATTCTCGCTTCCAAGAAACATTCCAGCTGTAATTCTTCCAGGACAGATTTGGCAGTCAGTGGAACTTTCAGTATTCTTTGCCAACACCACTACTCAAAAGCATCAACTCTTATTAGGTATTCCTTATTCATTCCCCAGTTTTCACATGCATATGAGGTGATTGAAAACAACTTGGCTTGGGTTAGGTGTACCTTAGTCTTCAAAGGGACATCTTTAAAGAGGTCTTTTTTTTTAGCAGATTTATTCAGTTCAATATGTTGTGTGATGTCTTGATTGCTGCTTCCATTGGTGTTGCTTGTGCAAAGAAGTAAATGAAGTCTTTGACAACTTCAGTTTTTCTCTGTTTATCATAATCCTGCTTATTGGCCCTGTTGTGAGGATTTTTGCTTTCTTTATATTGAGATGTAATCAATACTGAAGACTGCAGCCCTTAATCTTCAACAGCAAGTTGTTCAAGTCATCCTCATTTTCAGCAAGCAAAGTTGTGTCATCTGCATATCAGATGTTATTCATGTGTCTTCCTCCAGTCCTGATGCCACATTCTTCTTCATATAGTCCAGCTTCTCTGATTAGTTGCTCAGCATACAGTTTGAACAAGTATGATGAAAGCATTTGTATCTTTACAACCCAAACACACTATTCCTGATTTTAAACCATGCATCAACTCTTGTTCTATTTGAATGACAGCCTCCTGGACTATGGATAGGTTCCTCATGAGCACAATTAAGTGTTCTGGTATTCCCATTCTTCTCGATGGTATCCGTAATTTGTTATGATCCAAACAATCAAATGCTTCTGCATAGTCAGTAAAACACAAGGAAAGATCTTTCTAATATATTTTGCTTTGAGATAAGATACATCTGACATCAGCAATGACATCCTTTGTTCCATGTCCCCTTCTGAATCCAGCTTTCATTTCTGGAAGTTCTGTCAATATACTGCTGCAACTATTTTTTTAAATTATCTTCAGAAAGATTTTACTCACATGTGATATTAATGGTATTGTTGGATAATTTCCACATTCTATGGGATCTTCTTTCTTTGGAATGGGTACAAATATGGTTCTCTTCCAGTCAGGTGGCCATGTAGCTGTCTTCTAAATTTCCTGGCATAGCCAAGTGAGTGTCTCCAGCATGGCATCCATTTGTGGAAACATCTCAGTGGGTATTCCATCAATTCCTGGAGCCTTGTTCTTCACCAATTCCTTCAGTGCAACTGTGATTTCTTCCTTTAATGCCATTGGTTCTTGATCATATGCCACCTCCTGAAATGGATGAACATTGAAGAATGCTTTTTGGTACAATGATTGTGTATTCCTTCTATTTTCTTTTGATGTTTCCTGCATCATTCAATATTTTGCCCATAGAATCTTTCAATATTGCAATTTAAGGCTTGAACTTTTTCCTCAGTTCCCTCAGCTTGAGAAATGCCAAGTGTGTTCCTCCGTAATGGTTTTCTAACTCCAGGTCTTCACATATTTCATTATAATAATTTAATTTGTCTTCTGGAGCTACTCTTTGAAATCTTCTGTGCTGCTCTTTTATCTTGTTGACTCTTCCATTTGCTTTGTTGTTTTTGTTTTTATGTGCCATCAAGTCAGACCCGACTCATAGTGACACCTCCTTGGGTTTCTGAGGTGGTATCACTACAGAAGGAGATTGCCCAACCTTCCTTCTGAGAAGTGACTGGTGGCCTTGAACCTCCAGTCTTCTGGTTAGCAGTCAAGTGCCTTACGTACTACACTACCAGAGCTCCATTTGCTTTAGCTACTCTCCATTCGAGGGCTTTTCTGACATCCATTTTGGTCTTTTCATCCTTTCCTGTCTTTCTAATGACATTTTGCTTTCCCCATAGTTGATGTGCTTGATGTTATCATGCAATTTATCTGGTTTTCAGTCATTGATGTTGAAAGCATCAAATCTGTTCTTTAGATGGTCTCTAAATTCAGGTGTGATATTATCATTGTCGTATCTTGGCTCTTGTGGACTTGTTTTAATTATCTTCAACTTCAACTTGAACTTTCATATGAGCAGTTGATGGTTTGTTTTACAGTCAGCTCCTAGCCTTGCTTTGGCTGAAAATATTGAGCTTCTCCTTTGCCTCTTGCCACAGATGTAGTCAGTCTGATTCCTGTGTACTCCATCTGGTAAAGTTCATATGTTATAGCGGTTGTTTGTGTTGATAAGAGAAAGGTATTTGTAATGAATAAATCCTTGGTCTTGCACAATTCTATTATGTGATCTCCAGTGTTATTTCTATCACCAAGGCCATTTTTTCCAACTTCTGGTGATTCTTCTTTGTTTCCAACTTTTTCATTCCAATCACCAGTGAGAATCAACACATCTTGATTGCACATTGGTCAGTTTTAGATTGTAGAAGTTGGTAAGTTGGTGAAAATCTCTAACTTCCTCATCTTTGATTTTGGTGGTTGGTGAATAAATTTGAATAATAGTAGTATTAGCAAGTCTTCATTGTAGGTGTATGGATATTATCCTATGACTGATAGCAATGACCATCAAGATAGATCTTGAAACATTCTTTGTGATGATGAATGCCATGTCATTCCTCTTCAATTTTTCATTCCCCTCGTAGTACATCATATGGTTGTCAGATTCAAAATGACCAAAACTAGCCCATTTCATTTCACTAATGCCTAGGATATTGATCTTTATGTAGTGTTTTTCATTTTTGACAACTTCCAATTTTCATAGATTCATATTTCATACATTTTCATATTTCATGCATTTTCCTAGATTCATATTTCATGTTTGGAGCTGTTTCTTCTCATTTTGAGTCATGCCACATCAGCAAATGGAGGTTCCAAAAACCTTACTCCTCCCACATCATTAAGGTCAGCTCTACTCTGAGAAGGCTACTCTTCCCCAGCTTTATTTTGAGTGCCTTCTGACCTGAGGTGATTATCTTCCAGCACTATATCACACAATATTTCAAGACTATTCATAAAGTTTTCCAGTAATGTAGTTTCACTGCTGTTGACAAGGTTTTCAATGGCCAGTTCTTTGACAAGTGTATGGCCTCTTCCTTCTTCAAAATCTGTCTTGGTCTGGAAGCTCAGCTGAACCCTTCTCACCATGGGTAACCCTGCTGGTATTTGAAATACCTGTGACATAACCTCCAGCCTCACAGCATCACACAAGCCACCACAATACGACAAACTGACAGATGATGGTGGATGGCATCTATGGTCAATATAATTTGGGACATATTTAAAAATAGATATTCATTTCAAAATGTATTCAGTATTTAATTTCTTTTTAAGGAGTTGTATATAACCTTGGATAAAGAGTTCTGTATCAAGTCCTGAAACTACTAACCTTTCTACATTTTCTTCAATGGTTTCCTATAACTATGTTATTAAATGTTTATCTGCACATTCTGTCATCCTGCAACTGTTAGTTGTTTTTTTTTTTTTTTTTTCCCCCTAGAAAATTAAGTCAGATACAGGAGATTAATATTCAAATATACAAATACATTTCAGTGTACTAGTAGATTAGATAGAATTATGACTACTTCATAGGGAATATCCATTTAAATACTATTTTCTAATTAAAAATATTCTTTCATAAGTCATAGGAGTAAGTTTTACTCTAATCTCTACTTTGAAAAATAACTTATTTCTTAAACTACAGTTTGACATTTTTTGTCTTCTAAAAAAAGTAGTGACAGCTATCATTGGCTGTCTTTTGTGTGATCAGCCCTGTATTAACTATTCTACATTAATAAAATCCATTCTTTATATAGCATTTGCATGGTGTTACTATCTTCATTTTCAGTTCAAAAGTTGTCATCTCCAAAAAAGTAATTTTCCTAAGTTGTTTTAAATATCTATTATGTACCTATGCAGAGATTTAAACCTTGTCTGTCTGTACATCAAAATTTTACTCACTGAATTCTCAAATCTACATTTCTATTTTTCTTTATGTTTTTGGTAAGACTTATTGTATTCTGTTGTTAAAATTACCAAGAGATTTAGGTGATAGGTATGCATACCAAAAATAGCACATAAAGCTAATAACACATATTTATTTTTTGTATTCACAGCAAAAATATATTCATAAAATCAGACTTCAGCAGTTGATAGGCAGTGTTATTTCCATGACTAGAATGCTTTCAGTGGGTAAAGAGAGTGATTGTAGGCTGCTGCTACCAGGCACTGTGACAAGACTTACCAACTGCTGCTTGGGCTTGATGACCTGAACTTTCTTCAGGCTCAGAAGGTATGCATAATACATTCATTTTATAACAAAAAAACACTTTTAATTTTTTAAAAAGAGAAGCACATATATAACACTCTGTCTAATAAATTATTCACAAAGGTCAAAGGAGAATATCCTAAGTACCTTTCTTTTGTACAAGCAATGCTTCTGGAAATAAATGGTTTCTGAAATACACATAAAGGAACTCTGGTGGTATAGTGCCTAAGGCATTTGACTGCTAACCAAAAGGTTGGAGGTTGAAACCCACCAGCCGCTCTGTGGAAGTAAGACTGGGCAATCTACTTCTGTAAAGATTTACCACCTTGGAAACCCAAAGGGGGTTGCTATGAGTTGGAATGTACTCTATGGCAGTGAGCATTTTGTTTGTTTGTTTGTTTATATAAACATATAAAGACAATGTGGTTTGATTTTTACCCTCAGAGAGCCCTAGACTCTTTCCTGGCTTCTTGCCTATTTGGAATCATCCTCTGGTAGCATAGTGCCTAAGGCACTTGACTGCTAACCAGAAGGCTGGCGGTTCAAACCCACCAGCCACTCCTCGGAAGGAAGGTTGGGCAATCCTACTTCCGTAGTGATACTGCCTCGGAAACCCAAGGAGGGGTCGCTATGAGTCGGGTCTGACTCAACGGCACATAACAACAACAACAACAACTTTCTAAACTATTAAGAATAAGTCCTAATTCCCAACCAAACACTTTTCCAGTAAAATAAGAGAAGGAAATATCTCCTTTTTCTACTACATAGACAGATTTTTCTTACCAGCCTTGAAACACTGGGCAAGTGATGTAATGAGGAAACTTCAGGTTTAAGTCTTTGTTTTCACTTTGATAAATGAAATGACTAATGCCCAGGTCATATGCTTGTGGGTGCTAAATTAGAATATTGCGAATTTACTAGAACTTTGTTGATAACTAATAGATGTGCAATTACTGTTAACATCTTTGCAAAATCAGCAGAATCCTGTGTGTAATGACACTTTAAGAACACTTACTTGTTCTCCATTCTGCAAGTGACCTTGCTTCTTTTCCTTTCTTGGCTTTTGTTCATAGCATCCTGCCCATCTTCTTTCTTGAAATATTTTTATCACTTGAATTCTGGGGCACCACTGTCTGGTTTAATCTTACTTATTTACTCACTATTTCTAAGCCTATTTTACTAATTCTCATTACTCATTTCTTATAAATCTATAATCTCCCTTCTTCCAGTCTTTTAATCATGAAGTACTCCAATTTTCTCTCCTCACACTTTGTCCTTAGATTTTCGTTTGAATTTAAATTAACTTATACATTTTCAATAAATCTGTGCATCAATGGCTATCAGAGTGATCGAAGCAGATATCTCCATCTGAGAAGATGCCAAAGCTACTCGACATGTGCTTTTGTACACAAAAAGCATCTTTAACTTGTCCCCCATCAACATGACTCTTTCTGATTAAAGAAATGTATTATGTCATTTCCGTGTGCCCTCAAAATATTTTACTAATCTCACCAGTTTCTCTTATTTCCATTGCTATACTAGTATAAACCATCATATATATATATATATTTTTTTTTTTATTATTTTATTTTATTTTTTTTCCTATACTATTGCAAAAGCTTGTCCAAAAGAAGTCAATTCAACTATTACTTCTTGTCACTTTTCTTTCTCCAAAGAGCATTTAGAGTGGCCTTTAAGGAGCTCAGCTAACCAAAAGTTTGGTGGTTCAAACCCAGAGACCACTCTGTGGGAGGAAGACTGGTCAATTTACTTCCATAAAGATCTACCATCTTGGAAACTCATTGGGATTTGCTATGAGTTGGAATCAACTTGATGGCAGTGATTTTTTTTGGTTAAATATTGAAAAGATGATTGTGCATTTTCATGTTATTTCAACTCTTCAATAGATTTCCAAAACCTGATATTACCTTTGAATCCAGCATATTCTGACTCTCCTTATGGGCAAGTCTAACAAATTTTCCTCCTCTCTGCCATTCTTAGAGTCTTTACTTGTGATATATCTATATTCTTTCTTGTCACCAGTATGATGCTTACTCATCAGTCATGTCTCAACTCAATTTTACCTTCACAAGGAGGCCTCTCTAGAATTCCAAGCTAGGTCAACTCTCTTATTATATAATCTCATAATACCCTTTATTTTAATTACATGGCTCTTAAATTGTTAGTCATCACATATGCAGGTTAATTTAATAGTACTTGTATCTTATATTCAGTGTAAGTATCATGACTATACATAAAATATTTCTTTCTTTTCTTAACCAGCATTGTTTTCCAACTTAAGTTGGAACTTAAGTTAATACTCAATAACTTTTTTTGAACTAATCAATTAATTATTACATAAATAAAATAATAACATTTATTAAGTAAACTATTAGATCTTATCCTAAAGAGTTCAATTCTAATGTCCAGTCTATTAGTAATGCATCATGAATAAACAATATTCTCTCTTAATTCCTGGCAGAATTAATTGCTCACTTCTTCAAATTCCTATTGATTTTTTATTGGTAGCTTTGGTAATATTTTCCCTGAAACAACTGGACTATTTCTTTGTCCTGCCAAGAAGTTAGTGAAGAGAAAAACAATAACTTAGAGAAAAAAGGTAAGTTAATGCTGTTTTTGCATTTTATTTTATAAAATAACATTATGTTATATTGTGTACATTGTTGTTTTCTTTCCTCTCACTCTCTCAGAATATTTCATATTTAAAGATAAGAATAAAGTGGATGAAAAAGACAAGTAAATAGGCAGAAGATGTTAGCCTGAAAAAAATGAAATAATAATAATAATAATAATAATAATAATACCTTCTCTTAGAAAACAAAGCAGCAGACAGACATTAAAAGTTTCAGCCTAAAGTAAAGGCTAGTTGAAATAACTAGAAAGTGAAACCATCTTTTCCATCTCCTAGCTGACTGTATTGATTTCTATAACATTCACTTCTCAGCTTCCGAGCTCAATGATGCTGTGTCACTTTTCAAGTATCTGTTTTTCTTCTATGTTTTGAAATATGCTCTTATTAGGGACTTTGGAGAAATCTGATGAACACTTCTTCAAATTTTAATTCACAGAAAATCATTTGCATATGTGGTGCAACTACTCATCTTCCAAGACAATTTTCAGATCATCCTAATTCCTTCTTTGGTTCAGAGATAGAAAACATAGAAGGAATGTGACATAGTCTCATCAAATAATGATGAGAATATCTTCAAACACTCCTGACAGCCCTGAAAGTCCAAATGTGCAAAACAGGACTTCTAGTGCAACTAGTTTACAGAATCTTTACATTTAAAGAGAGAGAGAGAGAAAAAAAAAAAAAAACTCACTGTCATATAAGAGTGGCTAAAGAACACTAAAAAGAAAAAAAGAAGAATTATATGTGTGACATGAACTATTATAGAATTTTGTTCCTTTAAAGGAAAAAAAAAAAACAAAAAACCTTTGATAATCCTTGGTTCAAGAAGAAATATAAATCTGTGAGACAGCAGGAAACATTTATATTTAGGATGAGAAGGGCAAAATATCAACTTTTTGATTGTTATAACACTTTTTGAAGTGTTAGCATGTTGTCTCCAAAATATGCATTTGCCTTTTCTTGGCTAGTGTCATCTTTAATCTATTTGCATCCCTCAAAAGACTTCATATCCCAAACATTAACAGGTATCTGCATGAGAAAATTCCAACTTAATATTTAATAAGTATTTGTTAAGATTCTGACAAGTATTTGTTATTTGTATATCTTGGAATGATAGAAAACAGAATTTCCATGCAAATATAGAATTGAATAGAGAACAATGAGAATTTTAAGAGGAGAGATAAATTCTCTTAGATTTCTCTTTTGAGAAACTGGTACAAAGCTCTCTTCCTTTTGAATTAAACAACTATGTAACTGGGAAAAATATAGAAGGCAAGTATTTTAGAAGTTCGGATAAGAGATATTACATGACTACAATTCTTGAGAGATGAGAAACTCTCATGAGTTCCACAACCATCCAGCTTTGTGAGGGGACTAATCAACAGCTTGTGTTTTAAAGGCCAGGGTAAAGAGATACTGTTAAACTGAAGAAACAGAGATAAAAATCCAGGACAGTTGAAACATTTAGAGTCTAGTGGGCATCGGAGAAGAGAGAGTTGTGAACGGAGTCCCAGAAAATCACTTGCAAGTTCATAACCCAGAACTAAGCTGTACATATGCATCATGTATGTAGTGATAAGTGACACAAATTGGAAGAAACTCCTAATTTGACCTCTTGTTTCCTGGATCCATGCACTCTACTTATTGGGGAAACAGCACCATATAATTGCCATTGTTTAAAGAGAACATTGCATTCTAGATGATGTTTCCCTTACAGATAAAATACTGCCTCTAAGCTGGAACATTCGTTTTGCCTTTAAATAGACTACACCATCACTTTTATCAGATGACTCCTGCTGTTATTTGATATTAACAGTGGATGCTATGGGCTAGGGAGCTCTGGTGGTGTAGTACCTAAGGCATTTGACTGCTAACCAGATGGTTGGCGGTTCAAACCCACCAGTCACCCCTTGAAAGGAAGACTTGGCAATCTACTTAGATAGAGATACCTCCTCAGAAATCAAAGGAGGAGTTGCTATAAGTCAGAGATAAAACATAACAACAAGAACACCACAACCTGGGTTACTAGCCCACTTCCACAAAGTAAATTTTCTTACTTTTCACAATGTTATATGGGATTCTTTGCTGTGGATCATACCTTCTGCAATCCCTAGGCTAGAGATTCAGGCCAAGATTCAGTGGACAGGAAAAAGAAACCTTATGAGACTCACCTTTAATTTTAGCTCAAAATTAACAAGTACAATTCATTACTAGCCTGTATTTAGAAACACTCTTTTCCCTAAACCTTAACTTTTAAAATGAATATATTAAGGCTAAACTTTACATTTAAGATGATTTAGTGGATCTTTTCTGAGTCATAGTTTTCTCACCTATGAAAACACTTGGACCCTGCTCAAATATGTGACTCTGACTTATGTAAGGTTTTGCTACAGGCTTTCTGTGAAGGCTGAAGTTTACCAAACCAAAATTAATCAGCAGTAAAGATTTTGGTTCTGAAGCAATAATACAAGTCAGTGGGGAAAGAGGTTTCTGTTTACCACAATTGTATTTAGAAAAACTGAGTGTGCACTCAGTTCAAATTTAATACTTACTTAAAGAAATTATCTTTGTTTTCTTGGGGTGGTGCAAATGGTTAAAGTGTTTGCTAAATGAAAGGAGGTACCTTGGAATAAAGGTGTTGGGATCTACTTCCACGATCAGCCATTGAAAACTCAGTGGAGCACAGTTCTAATATGACACTTGGGGTAACTAACCATGATTCAGAATCAAATAGACAATGGGTTAGTTCTTAATAACTTCAAAACGATTAAAATAAACAGATTCTTTAAAGTGGTGCTTATTAGATATATAATAAAATAAAAGTTGGAATGTAAAATTTTAATTTATATTTCAGGTTTTACTCTTTTTATCCATCTAGCTTTCAGGATTACTGCAGGCTAAGTGTGTACAGTGTCAGTATTCAGCAAAGATATTCCAAACCATTACCAAACTAACCATCTCTTCTATGCAGGGTGGGAGATACACTTAGGTATATAGTAAAAATCAATGATATTGGCTCAATTATTTACACTAGTCACAACCTGAAATCTGTAGACTTCATTTACACTCTTAACAACTATAGTAACAAATGGTATCCGATATATTCTGATAATGGCATTCTGTGACTATAAACTTTAGAGAAAAGTTAACTCTTAACTATATTTTAAAATCAAAAGATGTAAGATGTCTTAAAAACTGTAACTTCATTATATGCCTTTGATTTTAAACCTTCGAAAGTCTGAAAGTTCTCAATAGACTTCCTTTTCCAAACATGTCTTGAAAGCTGTCAATGCACCTCCACTATTCCAATATTTAATGCCAAAGTTTTGTTAAAAAATATATTTCAAATGAACTTTAGAGATTTTCAATTCACAGGAAAATGCAAGAAAAGAGATACATATTTGGAAAGCTATCATTTAATGAAATGTGTAAAGACCTGGAGTTAGAAAAAACAAAAGGGAAGAACATGCTCAGCATTTCTCCAGCTGAAAGAACTGAAGAAAAAATTCAAGACTTGAGTTGCAATATTGAAAGAGTCTATGAGCAAAATATTGATGCAGGAATGATGCAGGAAACATCAAAAGAAGATGGAAGGAATACACAGAAGCACTGTACCAAAAAGAATTGATCGATGTTCATCCATTTCAGGAAGTGGTCTGTGATCAAGAACAAATGGTATTGAAGGGAGAAGCTGAAACTCTACTGAAAGTACTGACAATGAATGAGGATCCAGGAATTGACGGAATACCCATTGAGATCTTTCAACAAATGGATGCTGCATTGGAGGCACCCACTCGGTTATGCTAAGAAATTTGGAAGACAGCTACCTGACCAACTGACTGGAAAAGATCCATATTCATACCCATTCCAAAGAAAGGTGATCCCACAGAATATGAAAATTATCAAAAATATTACTAATATCACACAGAAGTTAAATCTTACTGAAGATAATTAAAAAATAGTTGCAGCAATATGTTGATAGAGAACTTCCAGAAATGCAAGATTCAGAAGAGGATGTGGAACAAGGGACATCATTGCTGATGTCAGATGGATCTTGGCTGAAAGTAAAGAGTATCAGAGAGATGTTTACTTGTGTTTTATTTACTATGCAAGAGCATTTGATTGTGTGGATCATAACAAATTATGGGTAACATTGAGAAGAATGGGAAATCCAGAACACTTAATTATGTTCATGTACATAGACCAGGAGGCTGTTATTTGACTGGAACAAGGTGACACTGCATGGTTTAAAATCAGGAAAGGGTGTGTCAGGATTGGATCCTTTCACCATATTTATTCAATCTTTATGCTGAGCAAATAATCCAAAAAGCTGGACTATACAAAGATCACAGCATCAGAATTAGAGGAAGGCTCCTTAACAACCTGTGATATGCAGATGACACTAGTTTGCTTTCTGAAAGTGCAAATGGCTTGAAACATTTACTGATGAAGATTAAAAACTACAGTCTGAAGTATGGAGCAAATTTAGCATTAAGAAATTGAAAATTCTCACAACTGGACCAGTAAGCAGCATTATGGTAAATGGAGAAAAGATTGAAGTTGTCAAAGATTTCATTTTACTTGTATCTATAATCAACACCCATGGATGGAACAAACAAGAAATCAAAAGTTGTATTGCGCTGGGAAAATCTGCTGCAAAAGGCCTTAGCCAATAATCTGAGAAGCTGGACTATATGCAGAAGAATGTGGCATCAGGATTGGAGGAAGACTCATTATCAACCTGTGATAGACAGACAACACAACTTTGCTTGCTGAAAGTGAAAATGACTTAAAACACTTACTGATGAGGAATAAAGATTTCAGTATGAAGTATGGATTACATCTCATCATAAAGAAAATGAAAATCCTCACAAGTGGACGAATAAGTAATATTGCAATAAATGGAGAAATGTTTGAAGTTATTAAAGATTTCACATTACTTGGTTCCACAATCAACACCAATGGAAGCAGCAGTCAAGACATCACATGACATATTGCACTGGACAAATCTTCTGCAAAAGGCCTTTTCAAAGTGCTGAAGAACAAAGATGTCTCCTTGAAGACCAAGGTGTGCTTAACCCACACCATGGTATTTTCAATTGCCTCATGTTCATGTGAGATCCTTTTGAATTGTGATATTGGTGAAGAATTCTGAATGTACCATGGACTGCCAAAAGAATGAATAAATCTGTCCTGGAAGAAGTGCAGTTGGAATTTTCTTTGGAAGTGAGAATACCCAGACTTTTTCTTACCTACTTGGGTCATGTTTTCAGAAGTGACCATTCCCTGGAGAAAGATTTCATGCTTGGTAAAGAAGAGGGTCAATGAAAAAGGTGAAGGACCTCAATGAGATGGACTGACACAGTGACTACAACGATGGGTTCAGTTATAGCAAGGACTGTGAGTCTGGCACAAGACTGGGCAGTGTTTTGTTCTGTTGTACATGGGATCTCTAGGAGTTGGAGCCGATCTGACAGCACCTAACAACAACAACAACATTTAATGACAAGCTGATTTCACATAGTAGCTGGATCTTCCTGTAGGAGTGACAAAATGCAATGCTTATTGAGAAAGGCTTTGTAACCCCCCTTGTAATCTATGTGCATTAATTAAAATGATACTGTACCTAATTGTTCTCATCCATCAAGTCCCAGCTTTACTCAACACCCTGCCAAAGATCATGTATAATATCATTATCGTGTGTGTATTATGTGCACTTAGTGCAGTAGTTGAAAACTTTTGTTAGATATCATCATGGCAACCCCATTAGAACAGAATGAAACATGGCTCAGTCCTGTGCCATCTTCTTGATTGTTGCTGTTCAATCTCTGTTGTGGCCACTGTATATTGTGAGTTCCTTTCCTAAGAGGCTCATATTCCAGCACTATTTTGGACAATATTCTTTGGTGATCCATATTCTTTTCATTATCTAATTCTTGGAGGGGAGCTCTGGTAGCATAGTGGCTAAGGCACTTGACTGCTAACCAGAAGGCTGGCGGTTCAAACCCACCAGCCACTCCCTGGAAGGAAGATGGGGCAATCTACTTCCGTAGTGATACTGCCTTGGAAACCCAAGAAGGGGTCGCTATGAATCGGGTCCAACTTGACGGCACATAACAACAACAACAACAACAATTCTTGGAAGTAGATCACCAGGTCTTTCTTCCTGTTCTCTCTGTCTGGGAGTTCTGCTGAAACCTGTCTACCATGGATGAATCTGCTGGTATTTGAAATTCCAGTGACATAGCTTCCAGCATCACAGCAACATAAAAACCACCAGAGTATAACAAACTGATAAGTGGGTGGTGGACTAGAAGCAGTGTAAATGTGAATAATATGGAATTTTTAAAATTCAGTATTGTGGTGTCAAACATCACCTTTTCCACTTTTCTACCATATTTCAATTTTTCTCATCCTTGAAATGGTGATTAGCATGATCTCTTACTAGAAGGATTTTTATAGGACCAAATGGGTCAATACTTACAAAACTCTAAGAATACAAAAAGTTAGCTAATACTACCATTAATATAATTCCTAACATTTTACTTTTATAAAAAATAAGCCTTCATTTAAAATTTACATATTGATGCATATGTAATATGATTATATATTGATGAAATTGCTAAGAGAACTAACAAATCTATCCTGGAAAAGGGCAGCTGGAATGCTCCTTGGAAGCAAGAATAGCCAGAATTCAACTCACCTACTTTGGTCATGTTGTTGGAAGAGACCATTCTCTGGAGAAGCAAGTCATGCCTGGTAAAGTGGAGGGTCAATAGAAAGAGGGAAGGCCCTCAACAAGATGGATTGACACAGTGGCTGCAGCGATGGGCTCAGATATAGTAGAGATCATGAGCTGACAGTGTTTAGTTCTGTTGTATATAAGGTCACTATGAGTCGGAGACGACTGAACAGGACATAACAACAACAACACCATTGAAGAAAAGGAGCATACTAAAGACTTTAAGATTTGAGCACTGTGGTAGTTAAGGTTGTATGCCAACTTGGCTGGGATTGGTTGAGTGGCTGGGCAGCTGGATATAGTTATTCCTCATAGTGAGATTCGTAATTAACTCTGTCATGGAATCTACTAGAGCAGCTGAGAAGCTGCTTTAGGGATGTGGACTGCTTCCAGTATATAAGAAGCAACTTTGAGGAAGGTCTTCAGCTTATGGTACACTTGAATCCTGCATGCAGCCCAGTCACTTTTCAGCAGACTGCCATGTTGTCTGCCAATCTTGGAATTGTTAATGGGACTTGAATCAATGGCCTGCTGTGTGGTTTGGTAATATCGGGACTGTGTCATTTTATATGTTGACTTTGGGCTTGTCAGCCTCAGCAGCCAGCACCTGCTTGAGTGAAGAAAAGCCTCCAGCTTCAGTAGGCCAGGAGCAAGAGGCAGAGCTAAAGCCCAAGGTCAATGGGCTTTCACTCAGCCCCTAGAGCCTGGCACTTTGAACTTGGACTTCTAGCATCCAAAACTGTAAGAGAATAAACTCCTGTTGTTAAAGCCATCCCATTTGTGGTATATTTCTGTTATACTAGCACTAGGTAACCAAAATAAGCGCTGTTTTCTGCTATACAACTTTCAATTTAGACTTCTTATTCCATTTTGATAAATTAAGAAAGATTTGACCTGCTCTAAGTAACTTTAGTTAGCCATCAGCTTAACATAAGATGACTGTATAAAGTGATTAGAAAATAAGTGAATTAAATGGTTAATAATAAAAATCAGTGGAGCCTTAAAGAACAGTATTTGATGGATAGCATGTGAAATTTGGGAAGTATATTGACACCTTTTGTACATTTGGTAATATCTAGAATGTTCCCTCCTAATTTAATTTCAAGAATGACGATGACTCTCCAAAAATTTCCTATGGTAAGTATAGGAGACAATTAGCAAAAACCAAATAAACTCACTGCCATCGAGTCAGATAAATTCATAGTGACCCCTCCTTGGGTTTCTGAGGCAATATCACTACAGAAATAGATTGCCCCATATTCCTTCTGAAAAGTGGCTGGTGGGTTTGAACTGCCAGCCTTCTGGTTAGCAGTGAAATGCCTTAGGCACTACTCTACCAGTCCTCCCACAATTAAGAAATTAAAAAAAATCTATTCCTTTACAATCTTTTTGGACAAATGGAAAGGAGTGTTCCTACTCTACCATACTCCTTTCAGTCCTTCAAGTTCTCAGTTACTACCTGGCTTAAAGTTGCAGAGAGGTATATATTGACTAAGTGTAGGATACTCATAGGGCTAGTAAACAATGAGATGTGCTGTCTCATGAATTATTGAGCACCATGTCACTGCAGAAATACTTGCAAAAGCTGCACAGACATTTTTTAGGAATATTTGAGAGATATTTCCTGTATTGGTCATAACTAGGTATCCCCCTTGAGTCCATGTGAAAGATAAGGCTCTGTGATTCTAAATCTTGTCAAGGTCATACAGCGATTAAAGATGGGTTTTCCTTGTGAAAAATATAACTGGAAGAAACAGCTTTGCAATAAAGGAAATATGACTTCTGAAGCTTCATAGAAGAGAAATTTTTCACTGTGTGCCTCCTGATATGACAAAAGTGAAAAACTGTCAGAAAAGACAAAAGGAATAAAAATGGGTCTGAGGCACTGATATGGGATACTGAAGACAAACTGTATGAAGGTAAAGGAATATGCTTGTGTACATCTCCAGACTTATAATTAAAACATCTCTCCTCATCCTTAAACAGAATTGCAGGCAGTGAAAAATGGAGATTAAGACAGATTGGAAAAACCTGGCCAATGCAAATTTATCTGATATATTAAGGGTGGACAAGCCAAATTCAGATAAATACTATATGCTATTCATGTATCATATGTATATAAACAAGAAGAAAAGCATGTGATATACAAATCTACAAGGGCTAAAAATTGGCTAAGATTTTGGTTAGCTAAAAAGAAGATACAATGACCACAAGATCACTCATTATGTTAAGAATTATAATGACTCAATATTATTTAGCACATGATTTAAGCCTGGCAGGTGCAGGAATATATGCTTTAACTGCAGTAATTTTCCAATACAGTGATGAACTGGGTCCTACTATTATCTTCATTTTCAGACTAGGTGCAAACATCCAAAATGTTTGTAAGTGGATAAAGGAATGTGAAACTGCATTGGTCTGATGTGATATCTCATGCTATTGTTTGTTTCAGACCTGTGTCTGGGCCAAGAATGTCAAAATTTGAAAGTGAAAAAAGTTTATTCTTTTTCATTATTTTAACATAATCTTTTCTTTTTTTCTGATTTCAGTATCAATCTCCTTCTCCCCTTTCCATCTACCATAGTTGTCATTCTAATATAACTTTTTCTCATTATTTAAGCTCAACTTGATTCCCACCTAGTCCATGAATCTCTCATCTATCCCCTCCAACAATGGACTTTCCTTCCCTTCAACTACACTGACCAACTATGAGCTGTGATTTATTTCTCTTAGATATGAAGAATCTCTCAAAAAACAATTTTAAAAATTTCCCCAGTATATTTTCTGTTTGTAGAAGCAACACTAGTTTCCCAAAACTATTACAGATTTTAAATTATATGGACTGCTTTAATAGTTTGATTGTAATTAAAACAGCTAAAATTATAAAATCATAGAAAGTGAGACACTGTAATGTCTCAATGAATTGAATTGGATGAATTAGATTTCCAGGAGATACATGAACTAAAGACATGTATGGAGGCTAGAAGTCTAAGTTAAAAGTGCCAGGCTCAAGGGTCTGGATGACAGCCCCTCAAACTTGGGCTTCAGCTCTGCCCCTTGCTCCTGGCCCACTGGAACTGGGGACATCCTTAACTCAGGTAGCTGCCGGCCACTGAGGCTAACAAACCCAAGGTTACTAGTGAAAAGGCACAGTCCCAATATTATCAAACCATATGGAAGGCCACTGATTCAAGTGTCAAGTGACACAATATGGCAGGCTGCTGAATGACAACTCAGCTAAATGAAGGATTCAAGCATGCCAAAAAGCTGCAAACAATTCCCAAAGCTTTTCCTTATATACTGGAAGCAGACCACATGCCTAAAGCAGCTACTCAGCTTCTCACGGCAGATTCCACCATGGAGTTGACTGCCAGCCTCATCATAGGGAGTAACTACAACCAACTTCCCAGCCACTCAAAACCAGGCCCAGGCAAGTTGACACATAACCTTAACTACCACAGATGGATATATGGAAAAAATAGATAGTTAAATTGACAGATGGATGGATGGATCGATCGATGATGAATGGATAGATAGACACAGAAATTTCTTTTTAAGTATACTTAGATGGAATGACATCAAGACAATGTCACTCCTGTAGCAACAAACACACAACAGGAAATAGTACCTGAATGGCTGACCTATTTACCATTTTCCACTAAAGTGATTCTAGCCTCCTTTGAGACACGGTTGGATTCCAATTTTGGGAAAAGAAGGTACAAAGTGATCCTGGTGCATCTTGTACCACAAAGCAAAGGTGTTTTTAAAATTTAATAGAATGATAGTAAAGGGCATATGAGGCATGTTGAAGAAGCTCCTACTGGTAAAATCTGTGACAAGTTGACCATTTAAGGAAAAAAAAAAAAAAATTGCTTGTGAATAGAAACTCAGTGAATCACTGAAAATCCATACAAAATAGTGGAAAAGACTAATTGCTCCAAAGGAAATTCTAAAGAAAAGACCTGGGTTAGAGGGAAACTTGGATAATATAAACATAAAACAACAAACCAAACTCAATGCTGTCGAGTTGAATCCGACTCATAGAGACCCCTCCTTGGGTTTCTGAGGTGGTATATCTGTGGAATTAGATTGTCCAATCTTCCTTCCAAGGAGTGGCTGGTGGGTTTGAACTGCCAGCCTTCTGGTTAGCAGTCAAATGCCTTAGGCACTAATATAAATATACACCCACTCAATTCACTCCATGTAAAATTGTCCCAAACTGTTTTATCTCTGTTCTTAGAAAATGCACAAGAATGAGTCAGACAAAATAACAGAAGGATGGTGATAATTTAATGTGCTATTTTTCCACTTGCTTATTTCCCACCTACCATAAATTTATTAGAAGATATAACAAAAATTTAGTGTTATTCTTCTCCTTCTAGTATAAGGGTGATTTTTCATCTTATACTATCAATCTAATTGTTATTCAGTGACAACTATATACAGAATATTTTGACTGAACTAAGAGAACTATGTTTAGTGATATGTATTATTTTATTTATATCTATCTACACCATCTAATTTTAAATTACTTTCTATCTTTGAACATCTTGTTGATGTTGTTAGGTCATGTTCAGTTGGGTCTGACTCAAAGAGACTATGTAAAAGAGAATGAAACATTGTCCAGTCCTATGTCATCCTCACTATTCTTGTAATACTTGAGCCCATCATCACAGCCACTGTCACAATCCATCTTCATGAGAGTCTTCTTTTTTGCTGACCCTCCATTTTGCAAAGCATTATATCCTTCTCCAGGGACTGGTCTCTTCTGACAACATGACCAAAGCATGCAAGATAAGTCTGACTCCCTTCTAAGGAGTATTTCAGCTGTACCACTTCTAAGACAGATTTGTTCATTCTTCTGGTAGTCCTTGGTATTTTCATGGTATTCTTTGCCAACACTACAATTCAAATGCACTAATTTTTTCTGTTGTATTCTTCTTCATTGTCCAGATTTCATATGAATAAATGGTATTGAAAATAGTATGGCTTAGGTCAGATGCAACTCAGTCTTCAGAGTGAAATCTCTGATTTTTCAAACAATTTAAAGAGTACTTTTTCAGCAAATTTGCCCAGTACAATATGTTGTCTGATTTATGGACTGCTGCTTTGATGGGTGTTGATTGTGGATCAAGTAAAATGAAATCCCTGAAAATTTTTCTCTTTTTTCCATTTATCATGATATTGTTTATTGATTCATTTGTGAGATTTTTGCTTTCTTTATACTGAGGTGTAATCTATAATGAAGGCTTGATCTTCATCAGTAAATATAGCAAGTCTTCTTCATTTTTAACAAGTAAGGTCATCTTCATATCACAGTTGTTAATGAGTCTTCCTCCCAACCAGATCCCACATTTTTCTCCTTAGAGTCCAGCTTCTTAGATTACTTATTTAGCATACAGATAGAATAAGTATAGTGAAAGAATAAGACCCTGATGCATGCCTTTCTTGATTTTTACACTATACTATATTCCCTTGTTCTGTTTGAACCACTGTCTCTTGGTCTATGTACAGATTCCTCATAAGCACAATTAAGTGTTCTGAAATTCCCTTTCTTCTTTGCAATGGTATCCAGAATTTGTTATGATACACACAGTTGAATGCCTTTGCATAGTCAATAAAACATAGGTAATGATCTTTCTGGTACTCTTTTCTTTTAGCCAAGATACACCTGACATCAGCAAAGTTATTCCTCATTTCACACTCTCTTCTGAATCCAGCATGAATTTCTGGAAGCTCCCTTCTGCAACCATTTTTCCTGCAACCATTTTTTAAGTATCTTCAGCAAGATTTTATTTTTGTGTAGTATTAATGATATTTTTT
>NW_006921702.1:8764363-8769130 GCF_000298275.1 Orycteropus afer afer | reverse complement strand
ATATATTATCACAAAAGTAGACTCTGATGTGGCCTTTTATATCAGAAATATATATATATATATATATCCCACTGCCATTGAGTCAATTCTGACTCATAGTGACCCTATAAGACAGAGTAGAACTGACCTGTAGATTTTCCAAGGCTGTAAATATTTATGGAGGCGGACTGGCTTATCTTTCTCCCACATAGCAGCCACTGGGTTCAAACTGCTGACCTTTTGGTTAGTAGCCCAATGCTTTAAACATAGTGCCAGATTTATAATAGATTTTGGTACAAAATCTTCTCCAAGTGCCTAAGATACATTTTAACACAGAGAAAAAGACAAAAAAAAAAAAAAAAAGAAAGAAAAAAAGAAAAGATGATAAACAAGCAAATGGGAACATTTAATAAAATTTAATTATGAGATAATTGGAGGCAGATTGGGAAAAAAAAAAGCATGTGTGTTTTGCAGAGTATGCTACATAAAGGAACAGTCCTTCTTGAACAACAGAAAGATAAGTAAAAAGATCTTACATCATGTAGTCTGTGTGCTTGCATCAAAGATACACAACATTATATAAACTGACATTGAAAATTAATTCAATGAAGTAGAAGAAAACATAAAAATTCTCCCAAATTGTAAGTGATTTATAAAAAGTGATAATTATGTAAAAATAGAGAAAGATGGAAGACATGAGATATATTTTAAATTGAAAATGTGTTCCAAAAAGAAGTTAGATAAATTTGAAAATGTAGTTATCAAAGAAATAAAACAAACTTCCCATGATAAAAAATTAAATATCAAAATCTTATCAATTATGAGATAAAAACAAAAGTTCTAGACAAAATCTCTGAAAATGCTCAAGGAAAATAGAGGAAATTATAGCATTAAGAAAGAGAGTAGACATATGCCCAAAAGGTATTATTAAGGAGCTTTAGAAAAATATAGTGTCCTTAAAAAATTAAGAGAGTATTTTTATATGTTCACATTGGCAAAGCCTTGTTAACATCACAGTTATTGAGGAAAGAAATTGAAAAAAAAAAAAAATTAAAATAAAAGCAGAGTTATTTTGGCCTCCCAGATATTAAAATCTACTAAAAATCTGTTGTAATTTAAATATAAGGATGGGTATACTACGAATAGAACAAAGTAAAGAAAGAAATATCAGTGCATATATGGACATTTTATGTATGGTAAATGTGCCTTGGTTTTAGGATGAGAATCTCTCTGAAAAACTGAAAATTAGTAGCCTGCTTTATATTATAAAGGAGCTCTTGTGGTGCAGTGCCTAAGGCATTTGACTGTTAACCAGGAGGTTGGCTGTTCAAACCCACCAGCCACTCTGTGGAAAGAAGATGGGGCAATCTACTTCCATAAAGATTTACTGCCTTGGAAACACAAACACAATGGGGGTTGAGTCAGAAGAAATTTGACAGCAGTTTTGTTGTTGTTGTTGTTGTTTGTTTTTTATAAAGCAAATCAAAATAGTTAAAGATTCTGACATTAAACAAATACTATTCAAGAAATAGAAAAAGATATATTTTAAACATCTTTTTAATTACCTGTTTGAGATGAGCAGTATAGCAATGAGAAATCCCAGCCTGAGTGCATGTGTGCCCTGCTTTCATTGTTGTTTTACTTCTGTAGTATAAACTACTCCTTTATCAGGAAATAGATTAAAGATAGGAAGGTATACCAAGCCCTGCTGATATACACAACAGCCTACCTTATAACCTCCCACTGTAAATATCATTACTTCCTTGTTTTAAGTCCTTTCTTTATTAGGAATCATAGTGCCTTGAAGAGAAATAGAAGGCTGGGCTCTATAGTACAGCTGAAACTAGTTCCAGCAAGATTGTGCCACCCAGACAGGTGCAAAAATGAGGAAATGGGTCCTTTGGATAATCTACTGATTTCACAGGGGTAAAAACACATGTATGTCACCACCCTAGACATGACTTTCAGCCATTTTTGTGATCCCTATTATGGACTGGGCTAGCATTAGGGGCATCAGAGTGCCTTTTTGGGCCCACAGATCAGCACCTTGGCTCCTTCCCAGAAAATCCTTCCAAGACTCCTACCTTTAATTCATCTGTCCATAAAAGGCTCAACAGTCCTTGTTCTGGCAGCCATCTCAGCCATGGATGTCCCAATGATCGCCTTTACTTGGCCAACTAAATAAAATTTCATTCTGTTTTACCCCACTGAAGGAGATTTGGCAGTCTCTGGTTATATATTGGTAAATATTTCCTAATCAAGAAATAAAATCTAAAAGTCATGAAAATAATTGACAGATCAATTTAAAGCAGTAAGACATCATAAAAAAGTTTTAGTTAAAATACAAATGATTGTAGAGGAAAACTGTAAGTATATACAATATTTTAAGAGTCATCTTCTATTTGTAGTTTAAAATGCCTCTACACAAAAATAATATCAAAAATACTTAATAGGAAGGATTATGTTGATGCTGTTGTTATGTGCCGTCAAGTCAGATCCAACTCATAGCGACTCCTCCTTGGGTTTCTGAGGCAATATCATGATGGAAGTACATTGCCCAACCTTCCTTCCGAGGAGTGGCTGGTGGGTTGGAACCACCAGTCTTCTGGTTAACAGTCAAGTGCCTTAGGCACTACACTACCAGAGCTCCTAGGAAGGAGCATAGAGACTAACATCAAAAAATGTGTGGCTTTGACACTAGAGCAAAGTTTTTGGGGTGGAGGGGCTGCAGAGCCATTTCAGTTGTTGGAGATTGGGATCTCAGGGGAAGAGCTGGCCAGAACATCAGGGTGCCTTTATGGGTTTGAGAAGACTTTTTATCAGACAGAAGTATTTCTGTATTGTAACAACTACAATCTAGTGATTACAGTCTGAATGTCAAGCTAGCACCTACAAATCGAACCAATAATCTACAAGTAAATAAACCCAGAGAATTAAAAGTCTGAATAAATTCATGAAAATATACTCAACTTTATTCCTAATGCAAAAATAAATGACCAACTGGTATACAATCGGTCTTACAAATATAAAAGAAAGGATTTTGGTTAGAATATAATTACTATCTCATACAGGCAGTCAACAGATCACAGATGTCTGCTTTAAGGACTATTGTTAATTTCCCTTTAAACCAGTTCTGTCATAGCCCATGAAGTGAAACCAGAACAGATCTAAAGTTTTACAGTGTGGCATATTCTGCATGCTAGCTGGAACAGGGAAAAATTATAATTTGAAGTTGTGGAATGAAAGAGTCAGAAGAGGTATAGTCAGCCATTTCAGGAACCTAATGTGTAACACTGAATTGTTGGCAGGACCGTAGGAAAACAGCAAACATTAAAAATGGCACTGTATGGTGTAATCTTTGAGGAGAACATCACCATGTTTGAGCAGGGTGTCACTATATTCATCTGGAGCAGTGCTGCTTCATGTTGTTGTTGGTTCTCACTCACAGTGATCCTGTGTACAACAATATGAAGCACTGCCCAGTCCTACACAAGCCTCACAATCCTCTCTATACCTGAGTCCATTGTTGTAGCCACTGTGTCAATCCATCTTGTTGAAGGCCTCCCCCCACTTTTTTGTTTTACTGACCCTGCTCTTTACAAGCATGATATCTTTCTCCAGGGAATGGTCTTTTCTGACACCATGACAAAAGTAGGTGAGCATTCCTGCTGTATTTCTTTCAGGACAGATTTGTTAGTTCTTCTGGCAGTCCATGGTACTTTTCAGTATTCTTTGCTAACACCATGACTCAAAAGTATCAACTCTTCTTTGGTCTTCCTTATTCATTGTTCAGCTTTCACATGTATATGAGGGGATTGAAAAGACCATGACTTGGGTTAGGCACACTTTAGTCTTCAAAGAGACATCTTTGCTCTTCAGCAGTTTAAAGACATGTTTTACAGCTTACTGTTCTCAAAGTTCCAGGGCAAAAGATTTGGTTTCTATGCAATATGTACACTACCACCCTTCTTCTGTAAGAGGGCAATAAGTTTCTAGCAAGGCTTCAAATCATAAGTTTTCAATGCTCACTATCTTTCAAGTTCATCAGAAATTAAAACTTCAGGTCTCTTCAGGTGACACTTTCTCAGCCATGAATAAAATACAATCTAAATACAATTTATTTGTAGATTATTGGTTCAATTTGTAGGTACTAGTTTGACCAGGCAGAATCATATGAAGTCCTGACAAATTCTTAAAAGACACACCTAGGAATGGATCTCATTTGTGGCCTGGGAACTGCCTGTGTTCTCTTGGTAGAACCATTGATCACACATTTAAAAACCTATTGACAATTCAACTTCTTAAAGGAAAAAAAAAAAAAAAATCACTGCCATTATCAATCAGTTCCAATGAGGTGGTATTGCCCAGTCTTTCCTCTGAGGAGTGACTGGTAGGTCTGAACTGCCAGCCTTCTGGTTCATCAAATGCCTTAAGCACTACGCCATGAGAGCTCCTGATTCAACCTCTAGAATCTATCTTAAACCAAGAAAACCTTAAATTTAAAGTGTTATATATATAATGTTAAATATAGCAATATAGCAAAGATTTAGATGCTATCTTATTTTCTATCCCTATGAAAATGATCAAATTTGTAGTTGTTGTTGTTGTTTTGCCGTCGAGTCAGCCCTGACTCATAGCGACCCCTCCTTGGGTTTCCAAGGCAGTATCACTACGGAAGTAGGATTGCTCAACCTTCCTTCCGAGGAGTGGCTGGTGGGTTTGAACCGCCAGCCTTCTGGTAAGCAGTCAAGTGCCTTAGGCACTATGCTAAATTTACATAATACATAC
>NW_006921702.1:8751989-8756753 GCF_000298275.1 Orycteropus afer afer | reverse complement strand
GGAGGTAGCTATGGGGAGGAAGTGGGAGGGGAGCTGCTGCATTGTAAATTTTGGTCAATGACATGAGACAGAGTATGTGTGAACTGCTGTATGAAAGGTGAATTTGCTCTGTAAATCTTCACCCAAATCCTAATAAAAAAAAAAAAAAAAATCCAACAAGCAGCAAGGCAAGAATGCAGGGAGAGGACAGAAAAGGCAAAGGGGACTAGAACAGATCAAGAACCCAGCCACAGGGACCCAGGTGAGGAGAGGGAACCCAGACGATGCCCCAAAATCAGTGAGGCAGGAAAGCCGGGAGAGGACAGAAAAGACAAAGGGGACTAGAACAGTTCGAAGAGTCAGCAGCAGGGACCCAAGTGAAGAGAGGGAACCCAGGCCATGCCTCAAAAGCAGCGAGGAAGGAAAGCAGGGAGAGGACAGAAAAGTCAAAGGGGACAGAACACATCAAGAAGTCAGCCACAGGGATCCAGGTAAGGGTGGTTGGAGATGTTTCCAACAGCTAAGGGAGACAATTTTGTCGGTTTGTCCTACTGTGGTGACGTGTTGCTGTGTCTTGAGGCTGTGTTTCAAATCCAGTGGCTTGCACATGGTGCACAGGTATCAGCCCAGCTTGCAGATTGAGACAGTCTAAGAAGAAGGAAAAGGCCATCCACTTCTCAAAGAACTGTCCAGTGAAAACCTTATGAATAGCACAGAAACACTGTCTGATAAATTACTGTGCAACTTTATGAATAGTCTGGAAACATTGTCCAATGCAGATGAGGAAGATGAATCACTTAGCTTAGAAAGCTCTCAAAGTAGGACTTGGCAAAAATTGTATTATCAGAGTAAAATCAGCCTTACTCATATGGATAAGATAAAGCTTTTGAGACCTCCATTTGCTGACAAGGCACCACTCAAATTGAGGAGAAACAGAGGCAAACATCCATTAATAATTGTAACATGGAAAGTATGAAGTATGAATCTAGGAAAATTGTAAGTGGTCAAAAATGAAATGGAATGCATAAAGATTGATATCCTAGGCACTAGTGAGCTAAAATGGACTGGTTTTGGCCATTTTAAATAAGACAACCACATGATCTACTATCCTGGGAATGACAGTTTAAAGAGGAATGGTGTGGCATTCATCATCAAAAAGGATCTTTCAAGATCTGTCCTGAAGTACAATGCTGTCAGTAATAAGATAATATCCATAATCTTACAAGGAAGACCAATAATACGACTATTATTCAAATTTATGTACCAATCACGAAAGCCAAAGATGAGGAAATTGAAGATTTTTATCAACTTCTACTGTCTGAAGTTGACCAAATATGAAATCAGGATGTGTTAGTTATCACTGGTGACTGGAATGCAAAAGAAAAATCACTGGTAGTTGGAAAATTTGGCCTTGGTGACAGAAATAATGCTGGAACTCACATCATAGAATTTTCCAAGACCAACAATTTATCCATTGAAAACACCTTTTTCTCAGCAACACAAACGGTGGCTGTACACGTGGACTTCACCAGATGGAACACACAGGAATCAGATTGACTACATCTGTGGCAAAAGGTGATGAAAAAGCTCAATATCTTCAGCCAAAACTAGATCAGAAGCTGATTGTACAACAGACCATCAACTGCTCATATGCAAGTTCAACATGAAGATAAAGACAATTAAAACAAGTCCACAAGAGCCAAAATATGATCTAGAATATGTCCTTCCTGAATTTAGAGGCCATCTAAAGAATAGATTTGATGCATTGAACACTAATGACTGAAAACCAGAAGAATTGTGGGATGACATCAAGAGCATCATCCATGAAGAAAGCAAGAGATCACTAAAAAGACAACAAAAGAAGAGAAAACCAAAATGGATGACAGAAGAGACTCTGGAACTTGTGCTTGAATGGATAGTAGCTAAAGTGAATGGAAGAAAGATAAAAAAAAAAATGAATGAAAGATTTCAAAGAGCAGCTCTAGAAGACAAAATCAATTACTATAATGAAATGTGCAAAGACCTGGAGTTAGAAAACCAAAAGGGAAGAACACGCTCAGCATTTCTCAAGATGAAAGAATTGAGGAAAAAATTTAAGCCTTGAATTGCAATATTGAAAGATTCTATGGGCAAAATATTGAATGACACAGGAAACATCAAAAGAAGATGGAAGGAATACACAGAGTCACTGTGCCAAAAAGAACTGGTAGATCTTCATCCATTTCAGGAGGCATATGGTCTATAACTCCAGGGCACTTAGCAACAACAACCTATTATGCTGAAATTTTTTATCCAGAACGATATTGGATTTTATCAAATCCCTCTTCTGTATTGATTTATAAGATCATGTGGTTGTTTTATTTAATTTATTTATGTGATGGATTGTGTTGACTGTTTTTCTAATATTGAAATATACTTGAATACTTTGTATGAATCACAGTTGATAATGAGGGATTATTTTTTGGATATTGTAATGGATTCTGTTGGCTAGGATTTTCCTGAAGAGTTTTGTGTCTGTATTCATGAAAGATATTGTTCTGTGATTTCCTTTTTCAGTGGTGTCTTTGCCTGGCTTTGATATCAGGTTTATGCTTGCTTCATAAAATGAATTAGGGAGTAGTCCATCATTTTCTATGTTCTGGAATAGCCTGATTATGATTGATCTCAAGTCTTCTCTGAACGTTTGATAGAATTCATTAATGAAGCTGTCTTGGCATGGATTTTATTATTGTTGTTATGGGCCTGTTCAAATTTTCTACCTCAATCTGTCTTACTTTAGGTAGGTCATGTGTTACAAGAAATTTGTCCATTTCTTCTAAAATTTCAAATTTGTTGTAGTATGGTTCTTCTGGTATTCTGTTACCATTCTTTTATATCAGTTGATCCTATTGTGACATTTCTGATTTCATTTCTTATTTGTGTTGCCTCATCTTATGTTTATTTTCCTTATTTAAATTTGTCAGTTGTCAATTTTGTTAATCATTTCAAAGACGCAACTTCTAGTCTTGTTGATTTTTTCCATTGCTTTTGTTTTCTGTTTCATTTATTTCTGCTCTAATATTTATTATTAGAGTTTGGAGGTTTCATTTGTTGATCTTTGTTGATCTGTTTCTAATTGATGGACCTGTTGAGTTAAGGTGTTGATTTTCTTTCTTCCTTATGTATTTATTGCTATAAATTGAACTCTGAATATTGCTTTCTCTGTTCCCAAATGTTTTGGTATGTTATGTTTTCATTGAGGAATTTTTTAATTTTAATCTTATTTCTTCTGTTTTTCAGCAGTTTTTGACCAGAGGGTTATTCATTTTCAAGTATTTGATTTTCCCCCCCTTTTATCTTCCCATTATTGATTTCTAATTTTATAGTGTTGTGATCTGAGAAAACACTTTGTAATATTTTGATTTTTTTTTTTAATTATTGAAGCTTGTTTAGTGGGCTAACTCATGGTCTAAAACCAAAAACCAAACTAACTGATGTTGAGTCGATCCCGACTCATAACGACCCCTCCTTGTGTTCCTGAGTCTGTATCTCCATGGAAGTAGATTGCCCCATCTTCCTTCCAAGAAGTGGGTGGTAGGTTTGAACCGCCAACCTTCTGATTAGCAGTCAAATGCTTTAGGCACTACACCACCAGAGCTCCTGACTTATGGTCTATTCTGGAGAATCATCCATGTGCCCTGGGAAAGAATATGTATTTTGTCTCTGTTGGAAGGAGTGTCTATGTGGTCAAGTTGGTTGATTGTGTTGTGGAGATCTTCTGTGTCTTTGCTGAGTTTGTTTCTTGTTCTGTCCTTCATCAAAAGTTGTGTATTAATGTCTTCTACTACTACTTTTTAACTATCTATTTCACTTTTCTATTCTGTTAATGTTTGCTTTATACTTTTGGGAGCTCTTTCATTGTGTTCATAAATATTTATTATGGGTATGTCTTCTTCTGGATTGAACTTTTTGTCATTATATCATGTCCTTCCCTTCCCTTACTCTGGTTTTTAACTTGGAAGTCTATTTGATAAGAAATTAATGTTGCTTCTCCTGCTCATTTTGGTTTTCCACTAGGTTGTTGTTACTTTTCCAAACATTTATTTGTAATTTATTTTTATATTATTTTATATTTATTTTTATATTAGTGTCCAAAATGAGTCTCTTGAAAGCATCCTATTTTGGAATGTGTTTCCTTATCCATTCTACCACTCTCTTTCTCTTGACTAATGTATTTAATCCATTCTTATTAAGTGTAATTAATGTCAGGTATGTATTTAGTGTTGTCATTCTTTTATGTTTTTTACTGTGGTGTCAGCCCCAAGGTTACAAGTGAGGAGAGACAACTCAGGGACACCCAAAGCAGCAGGCCAGAAGAGCAGGAGAAAGGGGATTAAAAGCCAGGAAGCCAGAAAGAAGAGCAATCAGTTGAAGGGATTAGGTGAAGAGAGGAAACTCAGGCCCACCCAAAGCAGCAGGATGAGAAAGCAGGAGAAAGGGGATAAAAAGCCAGGAACCTGGAAAGAAGACCAGTAAGCCCCAGGGGTACAGGTGAGGAGAGACAATTCAGGGATGCCCAAAGCAGCAGGCCAGAAGAGCAGGAGAAAGGGGATTAAAAGCCAGGAACCCAGACAGAGGAACAGTCAGCCACAGGGACCCAGATGGGGGTGATACAAGAGATCTCCAACAGCAAGACAAACTTGTCTGTCAGTTTGTCCTACTGTGGTGACATGTAGATGTGAGTTTTGAGGCTGAGCCTCTGGTGTTTAAAACCCAGTGAAATACACCTGGTGCACAGGTAACAGC
>NW_006921702.1:8747880-8749421 GCF_000298275.1 Orycteropus afer afer | reverse complement strand
GGTGGAGGGTCGATGAAAGAGGAGGAGGCCTTCAGGGAGATGGATTGACACGGTGGCTGAGATGATGAGCTCAAGTATAGCAGGGATTGTGGGGCTGGCATGGGATTGGGCAGTGTTTTGTTCTGCTGTGCATGAGGTCACTATAAGTCAGAATCGACTCGACGGCAATTAAAAACAACTGTGGTGTTGATTGTTTCTCTGATCCTAATATTTTTCTGTACTGACTTCATTTTCTTAATCGGTTTTCTTTTCATTTTCTTCATTGTTGCTGATATGGTATTTACCAAGTCCTTGGTGGTTTTTTGTTTTGTTTTGTTTTGTCTTTGTTTGTTTGTTTTCTTCTTCTTTTGGTTATAAGGCTTGTGTGTGTGTGTCTTTGTGTGTGTGTACCCTGTAGTTTTTATCTTTCAAAATTTGGAACATTCTTTTCATTATTGATATTATTTTGCATCCGCTCCATTTGTAAATTTTGTAATTATACAATTATTCCTTCTTTTTGTTTTGTCGCTTTTGTCACTTACAGATTGATGTCTCTGGAGACCTATTGCTCCTCTCATTCCACCCCATATTGTGTTGTGCTAATATATTTGTAAACTTAATTTTTATAATTGTTTTTGTGGTTGGTTTAAAGTGATGTTCTCATGTTTCTTAAACTTAAGTTGTTGTCTTTTGTTGTTGATTTTCTGTCCAATGAACTCTCACATTTTTTTTAAACAAATTCCCTTAATTTCTGTTTATCTGGGAATGTTGTAGTCCACCATCATATTTGAGAGACAATTTTACTGAATATACCATTCTTGGCTGGCATTTTTTTTTCTTTGCAGGTTTCATATATGTCACCCCATTGCCTTCTTGCTTGCATAATTTCTGCTGAGAACTCACAGCTTAGACTTATTGATTCCTTTTGTAGGTAGAATGTAGGTTTTTTTTCTGAACATCTCTCATGATTGTTTCTTTCTCTTTGTTTTGGAAAGTTTGATTATGATATGTTTTGTTGAATTTCTCAGTCTATAGGAGTCTATCTTATATGACATTCATTGAGCTTCTTAGATGGATATATTTTTTTCTTTCATGAAATTGAGAAGGTTTCTGCTTGCAAATCTTCAACAATTTCTTCATGCCATACTGCCGTTCTTGAATCTCAATCAAACATAAGCTATTTCTCTTGATATAGTGTCATATATTCCCTAATTTTCTTCATTTTTCTCCTCATACAAACTGGTGTCAAGGGATTTGTCTTTTAAATGGCTAATCCACTTTTAACTCCATTTGATTCTACTCTTTTGTCCTTCTAATGTGTTCCATCTCCATAATTTCAGTGTTAATATTCTGAATTTCTAATTGTTTTTGTATGATTTCTAAGTTTTTATTTATTTTGTCATTTTGCTCTTGTATTGCTTTACTGAATTCTTCTTGAGTATTGTCTGTCTTCTCCTTGATATTGTTTATTGTTTATTTATTTATTTGTTTATGGTTTTCCTTGAACTCATGGGAGGAGATATATATATATATATATATATATATATATATATATATATATA
>NW_006921702.1:8726610-8747606 GCF_000298275.1 Orycteropus afer afer | reverse complement strand
TTTGTTTAAACTGAAATTATCTAAACTATCTCCTTCTTAGATCACTTAATTCAGAATCCCATGTATGTCGTGGTTCCCATTTTGCAAATTTCCTTGCCTCTCAATAAATCTCTTTTCTTTTCATTTTGGCTAGATTCTGCTGTTTCGTTCAATAAAACTACGAATATACAATGCCTTCTGCAAGGTTATGGTGACAGAGGTACGTTTGCTTTATAAAATATCACCAAATGATCTATGTGATTTTCTGCATGAATAGTATATGGTAATAAAAATTTTACTAATAAATACTATACCCAATGAAAAATATATTTAAAGGCCAGATAATAATGTACATTTTCTAATAAGTATGATATAATTTTTCATGTCTTTACTATCTTTCTTCTTGTATATCTATTCCTTCTGTATGTGTGTTTGTGTGTGTGTATAGAAACATGTAATCTAGTTTATGCTTTTTTTTTGTTCTGGCAGAATACATTGAGATCAGATTTTTGAACCAACATATACAGGCATTTTATTCTATTCAAAATATACAAAACTAGTCTGTCATTCCCAGAGCAAGTTACTATATTTTTCTTGGAGCTAGCATTTGAAAAGATGGTATTGTTCTATCTTGAGCCCATTACTAACATAACATTTTCCCCAGGCCCCATTTACACTGGCTTGAAAATTCCACATGGGCCCAAACTGGGTCTAAATTACAGAGAAATAAAGCTCTCTGACAATCACAAGAAAACTGCAGAGGAGAGACCTATTTCTCCTCTCATTGCAACCCACAATGTATTGTGCTAATATATTTTGCATACAAAAGCATAGTGATTTGCCTTCATGAGTTCTGGCAGTGTAGTGGCATAAGCGGGTAAAGCATCTGGCTGCTAACCAACTCAGCATTTCAAATCCACCAGTCTATCCATGGAAAGAAGATAGGGTGATCTACTTCCGTAAAGATTGACAGCCTCAGAAACCCAGTGGGGGTTGCTATGAGTAGGAATCTACTTGATGGTGGTGAGTATGGTTTTGGTTTTGGTAACTTAGGCTGTTGACCCATGACACTCCCCTTAAGAGGGGCTCCATCCCACAAAGATCAGTTAAACTTTTTCTCCACTTTATTACTTCAAAATGTTTCTTCACAGGGTATCTTCTTTGTAATGCATCTGCAGATAAAAACAAACCTCGATTTTATTTAGATCCTTCCTCATTAGTTTCACTACTTTCCAAAACTTTCTCAAATATAATCATGTATGGAGTACACTTTTTAAAATTTTGTTTTAAATGAAATTATGATAACTGTAACATAAATAATGCATGTGAATTTTAAGATTTATAGTCATTATAACAAGTAGGTTGGGCAATCCTACTTCCGTAGTGATACTGCCTCGAAAACCCAAGGAGGGGTCGCTATGAGTTGGGCTGACTCGATGGCACACAACAACAACAACAACAACATAACAAGTACAACAACAACAAAAGTCCTCATGTACCTGTCACCTGACTCAAGAAAGTGAAAATGTAAATTTCCTTTAAAGTTTCACCTGTTTTATTTCCCAGTTGCAATTTCTGTGCTATCCAACTCCACCTATACACTCTGAAAGTAACTATATTGAGCAACTTTTAACAAATACAACATCACAGGACCTGTTTTAGGCTTAAAACAGATTCTTACTGGCAGGGAGATTGCAGGCATAAAATATGAATTTATACCTGTTTCCTGGGTGATTTCTCTTCTTATGCCCCAGAGTTCCACCAATGAGGCTAATCATAATGCCACTGAGTCAAGAAAGAAAACACTTAGCACCACAATAGACATACAAGTTGAAACTTCTCTGCATTAGTTATTGAAATATTAAAAGTTTATTTTTGAATCATGGGCTATCAGAAAAAAAAATACTTTTTTTTTTAATAAAGGTAGTTTTCCGCATACTTGTAAAATCAGTATGCAAATAACCATAAAATGACTTGATATAAATAACACATCTTTTCTTAGGCTTACCCAGCCAATGGATATAAATAGAACTAAATTATCTGTCATTACCCAACTTTTACTTTCACTCCATAAAACATCAGTTCTCTGCAAAATCCCAGGGTATAACAAAAGATTCTCTTTTAAAATATGTAAACTGACCTCATGTATTATCTCAGTCCACTTTGCCTCATCATACATTCACATCTGCAGGCTTCAAGGTCAACATGAACTTACTATATCTCTGCCAGTGTTTTTATCACCTAGAGCCTGAAAGCATTAGTTCCAGATATTATTTTCCCTAAAGTCCTCACCTAGGTAGTGGCCTATGACATACAGAATGAAAAGAAAATCTTTCTTTTCAGCACTCATAAAGCTTCTGAGCAGCAATCATTCTTTCACAGACCCTTGGTTTCTTTCTGTTATTTGTTTCATTACATAAGTCCATAAATTTTAGTTGGCTACTGAGACGTTCCAGGATAAATAAACAAGACAATACAGAGTTTTTTGTAAAAGAACAAATCACTCTACTCACTGATGTGATCACAGTCTTTTAGTGTTTGGAGTAATCAGGATGAAAAGAAATGAAGTAGGGTTTATCAATGGACAAATTCTACTAAAAGGTTCCTACCCAAGGAAGAGATCTTTTTGATCACTTCCATGCATGTACCTCAATGTACCATGGATAAGAAACAAAGAGAAACTACGGCCTGTTTTTTTTTTTTTTTTTTTTTGCAGTAGAAATCAGAAGGTTTTATGTTTACTGGACTGCATTGAAGCAAAAAGAAGGGTGGTAAGAGGAGGGCACCTTTGTAGCTTAGCCATCCTGTGACCAGGAAAGTATCTTTGTTCAGGTGTAAACTTCAAAATATTTCTTCCCTTCTAGATGTAAGATGAATTCTGCTGATTAAAGATATAATAGGTTAAAAGTCACCATGGATACTGCATTCCCTGGAATGAATGTTGTTGTTGTTAGATGCTGTTGAGTTGGCTCAGACTCATAGGGACCCTATACATAATAGGATGAAACACTGCCCAGTCCTGTGCCATGCTCACAATCCCTGCTATGCTTGAGCCCATCGTTGTAGCCACTGTGTCAATCCATCTTGATGAGGGTTCTCCCATTCTTTGTTGACCCGCTACTTTGCCAAGAATGATATCCTTCTCCTGGGAATGGTTCCCCTCGGAACATGGCCAAAGAGGTGACATGAAATCGGCCATTCTCACTTCCATGGAGCAATCAGGTTGCACTTCATCCAGCACAAATTGGCTTATTGTTCTGGCAGTACATGGTATATGCAGTATTCTTCTCCAACACCAAAATTTAAATACATCAAGTCTTCTTCAATCTTCCTCATTCATTGTCTGACTTTCACATGTATCAAAGGTGATTGGAAATACCATGGCTTGGTTAGGCACACCTTAGCCTTCAAAATGATATGTTTGCTATTCGACACTTTAAAGAGGTCTAGTTCAGCATATTTGACTAGTGCAGTACAATTATTTCTTGACTGCTGCTTCCATGGGTGTTGATGGTGGAGCCAGGTAAAAAGATATATTTAACAACTTCTATCTTTTCTCCATTTATCTTGATACTGCCTATTGATCCACTTGTTAAAAATTTGGTTTTCTTTATGCTGAGGTGTAATCCATATTGAACACTATAGTCTTTGAAATTCATAAGTAAGTGTTTTAAGTGATTTTCACTTTCAGCAAGCAAGGTTGTGTCATCTGCATATTGGAAGTTGTTAATTATTCTTCTTTCAATTCTGACGCTGTGTTCTCCTTCATATAGTCCAGTTTCTCAGATTATTTGCTCAGCATACAGATTGAATAAGTATGGTGAAAACAGGCAACACTGATGCACACCCTTCCTGATTTTAAACTATGCAGTATTCCCTTGTTTTGTTCTAATGATAGCCTCCTGATCTATGTCCAGGTTCCTCATGAGCACAATTAAGTCTTCTGGAATTCCCATTTTTCTCAATGATTTCCATAAATTGCAGTGATCCACATAGCCAAAAGCCTTTGGATAGTCAATAAAACACAGCTATACATAGTGGCTAAGGCACTTGACTGCTAACCAGAAGGCTGGCGGTTCAAACCCACCAGCCACTCCTCGGAAGGAAGGTTGGGCAATCCTACTTCCGTAGTGATACTGCCTCGGAAACCCAAGGAGGGGTCGCTATGAGTCAGGGCTGACTCGACGGCACATAACAACAACACAACAACATACATCTTTCTGGTATTCTTTCCTGTAAGCTAAGATCTATCTGACATCAGCAATGATATCCCTTGTTCCATGCCCTCTTCTGATTCCAGCTTGTGTTTCTGGAAGTTTCCTGTTAATATACTGCTGCCACCATTTTTAAATTATCTTCAGCAAAATTTTACTTTCATATGATATGTGGTGGTTAAGTTTGTGTGCTAAATTTGCTGGGCCTGGTTGAGTGGTTGGGCAGCTGAATGTAGTTATTCCTCATGGTGAGATTTATTAGAACAGCTGAGTAGCAGCTTTGGCTATGTGGTCTGTTTCCTGTATATAAGAAACAGCTTTGGGTATGGTCTCTAGCTTATGGCATGCTTGAACCCTGCATGTAGCCATGTCATTGTTAAGCAGCCTGCCATGCTCTGCAGATCTTGGGACTTTAAATGGACTTAAATTAATAGCCTGCCATGTGGTTTGGTAACATTGAGACTGTGTCTTTTTACTTGTCTACCTTGGACTTGTCAGTCTCAGCAGCCAGCAGCTGACTGAGTGAAGAAAAACCTGTAGCTTCAGTGAGTTGGGAGTGTGAAGCAGAGCTAAAGCTCAAGGTTGAGGGGCTTTCATCCAGCCCCTTGAACCTGGCACTTTGAACTCAGGCTTAAAGCCTCCAAACTGTGAAAGAATAAACTCATATTTGTTCAAGCCATCTCATTTGTGATATATACTTGTCAGAGATGTATTAGGTAACCAGAACTTCATAGTATTGATATTGTTCAATGATTTCCACATTCTGTTGGATCACCATTCTTTGGAAGGGTCACAATATTAATCTCTTCCAGCCAAATGGCCAGGTAGCTGTCTTCCAAATTTCTTGACATAAACAAGTAAGTGCCTCCATAATGACATCTGTTGAAACATCTCCATGGATATTCCATCAAATCCTAGACCCTTGTTTCTAGCCAATTTCTTCAATGCAGCCTAGAATTTTTCCTTCGGTATCACTGGTTCTTGATAATATGATACCTCCTGAAATAGCTGGACATTGATCAATTCTTTTTGATATAGTGACTCTTTGTAGTCCTTCCATCTTATTTTGATATTTCCTCCATCTTTCAAAATTTGCCCAGAGAATCCTTCAATATTGCAACTTAAGGTTTGAATTTTTTTCTTCAGTTCATTAAGTTTTAAAAATGCTGAGCATTTTCTTCCTTTTTGGCTAATTCCACTTCTTTGCACATTTCATTACAGTACTTTGCATTCTTGAGCTACTCTTTGAAATCTTTTGTTCAGCTATTTCAGCATTTTCTCCATTTGCTTTAGTTATTCTATGTTCAAGAGCAACGTTCAGAGTCTCTTCTGACATCCACTTTGGTCTTTTCTTCCTTTCCTGTCTTTTTAGTGACCATTTTCTTTCTTCATATGTGATGTTCTTGATGTCATCCCACAACTTGTCTGGTCTTCATTCCTTGGTGTTCAGTACATGAAATCTATTCTGCAGGTGGTCTTTAAATTCAGGTGCGATATAATCAAGGTTGTATTTTGGCTCTTGTGGAGTTATTTTAATTTTCTTCAGCTTCCACTTGAATTTGCATATGAGCAATTGATTGTCTTTTCTACTGTCAGGTCTTGGCCTTGTTTTGAGTGATGATATTGAGCTTCTCTATAACCTCTTACCACAAATGTAGTCGATCTGATTTCTGTGCATTCTGTTTGATGAAGTGCACATATGTACCTGCCATTTATGGTTGTTGAAAAAAAATATTTACAAAGAATAAGTCATTGGTCTTGCAAAAGTCTATCGTGTAATTTCTGGAATCATTTCTATCACCAAAGCTATATTTTTCAACTACCAGTGATTCATCTTGCTTTCCAATTTTCACATTACAATAATCTATAATTATCAATATATTTGATAATTATTTGGCTAATTTCAGCTGCAAAACCTGGTAAAATATCTTCAATTTCATCATTTTTGGCTGTAATGCATACTTTTGTAAAACTTAGTAGACATGGATAGTCATGGACACAGAAAATTACTGTGAGCTCAGAGTAGGGAGGAAGACTTCTCTAGGATGGAGGGACTGGGAGGAAGAGAAAGACCCAATTCCCAATCTCCCTATCATAGTATATTCTGAGCCTCAGCCTGAAGGATTCAGCTTAATCAGCCTGGATGGAATTGTAGAGACTGACCTTCTTCCTAACAGATAAAAAGCACTGGAGTCAGAGACAGCATTTGATACGTATGCCTTAAATTAAGCTGTGTCTCATAATTTAATGAAATTGCATCTATATTGTCTTTCATTGTAAAATAAAACCCTAGAGCTGTTTTAGGTTTACAGAAGAGTTGTGCATAGAGTACGGAGATTTTTCCAGTGACACTATTCCTACCACACACTGACTCACTTATTATTAATGTCATCCATTCCTATGGTTGTTGTTGTTGTTATGTGCCGTTGAGTCAGACCCAACTCATAGTGACCCCTCCTTGGGTTTCTGAGGCAGTATCACTACAGAAGTAGATAGCCCCATCTTCCTTCTAAGGAGTGGCTGGTGGGTTTGAACTGCCAGCCTTCTGGTTGGCAGTCAAGTGCCTTAGGCACTATGCTACCAGAACTCCTATTCCTATGGTATATGTATTATAATCAGTGAGCCAATATTGATACATTACTATTAATTAAATTCTTTACATCATTGTTGTTGTTAGGCATCATTGAGTTGGTTCCAATTCATAGCAACTTTATTTATAACAGATGGAAACAGCCCTTGGTTCTATGTCATCCTCACAGCTGTTGCCATGATTGAGCCAATTTGTGTTATATAGTCCTATGGCTTTTGACAAAACATAATATCACATATCCTCCATTATAGAATCAGACAGAATAATTTTGCTCCCCTAAGAACACTGTATTCTACCTATTCAACCACCCTCCCTGAATTGGAAAACTACAGAATTTCACTGCCTCTATAGCTTTACGTTTTTCAAAATATCATATGGCTTGACTGAAAGAGAATGTAACTTTTCACACTGGCTGCTTTTACTTGGCAATATGCATTTAAGTTCCATCTATGTCTTTTCATGACTTGATCGTTCATTTATTTTTACATTGACTAATGTTTAATTGTATGGATGCAACAGCTTGTTGAAGGCCATCTTGGCTGCTTCCAATTTTGGGGAATTATGGAAAAATTATTCTAAATACTTATATTCAGGTTCTTATGTGGATATACATTTTCATTTCATTTGTTAATTGCCTAAAAGCAAGATTATGTTTAGCTTTGTAAGAAAGTACCAGGGTCTCTTCTAAAGTGGCTGCAATATTTTGCAATTCTACCACCAATAGAGTTTCTATTGTTCTGTATCTTTCTTCATTTTTGGTGTTGTTAAGACTTTGGATTTTAGCCATTATAATTGATGTGTTGACAGATAACATTGAGAATAATGGGAATATCAGAACACTTAATTGTGCTCATGAGGAAACTTTACATGGATCAATAGGCAGTTGTTCAACAATAACAAAAGGATACTGTTTGCTTCAAATTGGAAAACATGTGTGACAGAGTTATGTCTTTTCTTTCAGTCTGTATGCTGAATAAATAACCCTAGAAGCTGAACTATATGAACAAGAATATGACATCAAGATTGGAGCATGAATTATTAAGATCCTGCAATATCCATATCATATAACCTTGCTTGCTGAAATTGAAGAGGACTTGAAACACTTAGTGAGGAAGATCAAAGATTACAGCCTTCAGTATGGATCACACCTCAATATTAAGAAAACAAAAATTCTCATGACAGGACTCATAACACTATCAAGATAAAAGGAGAAGAAAATGAATTCGTCTACTTTTTCATTTTGTTTATAACAACAATCAATGTCCATGGAAGCAGCAGTCAAGAAATCAAATCACGTATTTCACTGGGAAAATCTGCTGCAAAACACCTCTTTAAATTTAAAAAAAAAGAGAAAGTCACTTTCATGACTAAGGTACATCTGAATAAACCATGGTGTTTTCAATTGTCCCATACAAATACAAAAGTTGGATAACAAAGGAAGGAAGACAGAAGAAAAATTTAAATATTTGAACTGTGGTGTTGATGAAGGATATTGAATATACTCTGGATTACCAAAAGAACAGTCAAATTAGTCTTAGATAAATACAACCAAATTTCCTCAGAAGAGAGCATGGTGAGATTTTTACTTGCTTCATGTAAGCATGTCAAGGAAGACCTATTACTAGAAAATGACATCATGCTTTGGAAAAGGAACAAGGGAAACCCTCAATCAGATGAGTTAATGCAATGGGCTGCAACAATGAACTAAAATACACCAATGACAATGAAGATTGTACAGGACTGGGCAGTGATTATTCTGTTAAAAAGAAGGTCGCCAGAGTCACAATTGACTCTATGTCAACTAAGAGCAACAACAGTGATATCTTATTGTTGTCTTAATTTTCACTCCATTATTTAATACATATGATGTTGGACATTTTTTCATGTGCTTATTTGCCTTCTGTATAAAGTTTTCAGTGAGTTGTTTGTTCAGAATCTTTGCCCGTTTTGTAACTTGTTGGTGGTGGTGGTAGTGAATTTTAGAGATATTTGCATATTTGTCATCTTAGTCCTTCATGAGATAGTTGTTTGAGAAATATTTCATCCTCATTTGTGGCTTCTCTTTTCATTCACTTATTAATATTCTTCACTGACAAGAATTTTAAAATGTTAATGAATCCAACTTTTTTTTTTCTTTTAAGAATTGTGCTTTTGGTGCTGTAAATTAAAAGACTTCATCATGCCAATGGTCACTTACATGTATTCCTTTGCTATCTTGTAGAAGTATTTTTTTAAGAAAAAATATTATTTATTTTGTTGTTCTTGAGAATATACACAGTAAAACATATAACAATTTAACAGTTTCTACATGTACCATTCAGTAACATTTATTATATTCTTCAAATCATGCAATTATTCTCCTTTTTATTAACTCACTGCCCTCTCTATCTAATCTTTGGAATTACTGTAGTCAATTTGGTCCCATATAGATAGTTCTTAAAATAGCATAATGGTGAAGGCAGACATTTTTCTTTTTAGTAGTTAAACTAATCTATGGTTTAAAACTTCAGAAGATATTTTTGGTTTGAGGATTAAAGATTTTCCCAGGGAAATAATTTCATGACTTCACCCAGCCTATATGCTCCAGAAATTAGTTCCATAAGACATTGAAATTTTGTTCTACACTTTCCCCATTTTAATCATGATCCTACTACAGAACCTTGATCATAATCTTAAGGGATGGTAACCAGACACAGCCCAGTTCTTCTGGTCTCATAGCAAAGGGAGCAGTTTTCTTGGAGGCAATTAGCCACACATTTCATATTTTCCTTGTATTCCTGACTATTTCTTCCACTGTTGCTCTAGGCAAATGTATAACAATTTCTGTGGCTTGGATAGCTGCTTGCAAGCTTTGAAGATCTCAGACACAACAAACTAGGAGGTAAAATTGTTGCTGTTGTTGTTATGTGCCGTAGAGTCAGACCCGACTCATAGAGACCCCTCCTTGGGTTTCCGAGGCAGTATCATTACTGAAGTAAATTGCTCCATCTTCCTTCCAAGGAGTGGCTGCTGGTTTGAATCACCAGCCTTCTGGTTAGCAGTCAAATGTCTTTGCCACTATGCTCCCAGAGCTAAAATAGAAGCAGTTAATACTTTATTATGCGAATTAACTTGGATGTGCCATGAAACCAGGACTCTAAACCTATGAACAAAGGAATCAAACTCCAGGAGATTTTTGTTTGTATGTCAGCAGTCTTAGCACCTACTCTTTTTCTTTTTAATTACTCTTTTAAGTATATTTATCAAACCACTTTTGCCAATTCAACTTTTTACAAGTATGCAACTTTATTGACAGTTACAATAATTGGCTATACAACCCTACCTTGATCAGTGTGATTTTTCCTTTACTATTAACCCTCTTTTCCCCATCCTTCTTACGTTGGTAACCACTAATAAACTTTGGTCTAAGTAGACATAACTTTGCCTTTCTTTTTTTAATATAAATAAGGTCAAACAATATTTTCCTTTAGTGATTGATATATTTCACTCAGCAGAATGTCTTCAAGTTCCATCTATATTGTAGCATGTGTCAAGACTCCCTTTTTCCTACTGAATACTATTCCATTGTATGCATGTATTACATTTTGTTTATCGATGTATCTGTTGATAGTCATTTAGATTGTTTCTTTTTTTTTTGCTATAGTGAATAGTGTTTCAATGAACATTGAAGTTCAAATCTCTGTTTGAATCTCTGCTTACAATTCTTTGGGGTATTATATTGTTTCTGTAGTTTTGCCAAAACAGTAATACCATAAATAAATGACTCCACCAAACAGGAACTTATTCTTTAGCAGTTTAGGGGGCTAGAAGTCCAATTTCACAGTGCTGGCTCTAGGGGCTGAGTGAAGCCCTCTTGACTCTCAGCTTCATGTTTCCAGTCCCAAAGGAGCAGGAGGCTTCTGACTCACACAGATACTGGCTTCTTAGGTTGATAAATCCAAAATTGACAGGTAAAATGGCACAACCCCAAGATCAGAAGGCCACTGGTTCAAATCCAGGAACAAACTCAAGATTCAAAAGGCACACACAACACAAAATGTGCCCTAAAGTTAGAGACCTTCCTAATAGCTTATTCATACATACTAGAAGCAAACCACAACCTGAAGGCAACAGATTAGCTGCTCATAGAATATTTTACCATGGATTTGATAACACCACATCAAATCTTATCATGGGTAATAAGCAAATTCAGCTGCCAAACCACTCAATATCATGGCCCAGCCCACTTGGCATATGACTTTAAGTATCATAGGTATATACCTAGAAGTGTAATTGCTGAGTCATATGATAGTTTAGTTTTTATTTTTATTGAAGGACTTCCAGACTGTTTTCCACAAGGGTTGTACCATTTTGCATTACTTATAGCAATGGATAAGTGTTCCATTTTCTCAACATCCTTGCCAATATATATATATATTTTTTTTTCCTTAGCCATTCTAAACCAAAAAAAAAAAAAAAAAAAAACCTCACTGGTATCGAGTCAATTCCAACTCATAACAACCCTACAGGATTTCCAAGGTTGTAAATCTTTACAGAAACAAACTAGTTCATCTTTCTTTTGTGAAGTGGCTGTTGGGTTAAAAATTACCAACCTAATCATTAGCAGCTGAATTCCTTAATCACTGCACCCCCAGAGCTCCCTTAGCCATGATCTCATGACTATTGAGTAGATTCTGACTCATAAAGATCCCCATTGGATTTCTGAGGCTGTAAATCTTTACAGAAGTGGATTTCTCCCTCTTCCTCCCACCAACTGGATGGTGGGCTTCAATCACCAATCCTCTAGTTAGCAGCCGAATACCTTAGGCACTATGCCACCAAAGTTCCTTTTTAATCACACTGGGAGTAAAATGATATCTCATTGCCATTTTAACTTCCATCTTTCTGATGTTAAGCATTTAATTGAAAATATTTAGGTCAATTAATCCATTTTGAATTATTTTATGGCAAAAATGTAAGGTTTCTGTCTAGATGATTTTTTTTTTTAATGTTGATATCCAATTATTTCAGCATCATTTCTTGCACAGGTTATCTTTTCTTAATTGAATTATCTTTTTCAAAAATCAGAGTATATTTATGTGATTGTATTTCAGCGTTCTTTATTCTATTCTACTGACCTATTTGACTACCCCTTCAATAATACTGTCTTCATCACAGTAACTTTAAAAATAAATATTAAAATTTTGTGATGCCAGGCTTCCAACTCTGTTCTTCAGCATTGTGTTGGCTATTCTGGGTCTTTATTTCTTCTTATAAACTTTATAGTCAGTTTTTCAGTAGCCACAAAATAGTATTCTGGGATTTTGACTGGGTTTGAAATTAATCTATAGATTCTATCGTGTCTTTTAATAAAACAGACACAAATACAGAAATACATAAGCCTCATTTCTGGATTCAGTAGTAGATTTCAGAAGACAGAAGTGTCAACTCCTCATCTTAGCTTATAATTTGTTTTGCCACTAACAGTTTTGAAATGATGTACTGACTACTGTATTCCTACTACAAAAATTTAAGTTGTCAATCATTTCCCACATGCCCAATTTAGAAAACAAGATGAGGTTGGAAATACAGAGATGGCTTGAAGTGTGAGAAAATGAAGGGTACCCTTCATATCATAGTAATTAGGTGAAAAAAAATCATTTTGTTAAAAGTTTAAAAACTAAAGGAGTGAATGAATGAAAGAGATGATAAGTAGTAGTAGTAGTTGTTGTTCATAGGTCCCATTGAGTTGACTCTAACTCATAATAACCCTATGTACAAGAAAACAAAATGCTGTCTACTCCTGTGCCAGCCTAACAATCTTTGCTATACCTGAACCCATTGTCGCAGCCACTGTGCCAATACATCTCATCGAGGGCCTTCCCCTTTTTTGTTGACCCTCCACTTTACCAAGCATCTTATCCTTTTCCAGGAAGTGATCCCTTCTGGCAACACGACCAGAGTAGGTGGGACAACCATCTGGCCGTTCTCGCTTCTAAGGAACATTTCAGCTGCACTTGTTCAAAGACAGATTTGTTAGTTCTTCTAGCAGTGCATAGTACTTTCAGTATTCTTTCCCAACACCACATTCAAAAGCATCAACTCTTCTTTGGACTTCCATATTGTCCAGCTTTCACATAATTGAAAATAACATGGCTAGGGTTAGGTGCACCTTAGTCTTCAAAGAGACATCTGTGCTCTTCAGCAATTTAAACAGGTCTTTTGCAGCAGGTTTCCACAGTGCAACACGTCATCTGATGTCTTAAGTGGTGCTTCCATTGGTGTTGATTGTGGAACCAATAAAAATAAATCTTTGACAACTTCAATCTTTTCTCCTTTATCATCATGCTGCTTACTGGTCAAGTTGTGAGGATTTTCGTTTTCTTTATGTTGATGTGTATTCCATACTGCAGACTGTAGTCTTTAATCCTCACCAGTAAGTGCTTCAACTCATCATCACTTTCAGCAAACAAAGATGTGTCATCTGCATATCACAGGTTGTTAATGAGTTTTCTTCAAATCCTGATGCCATGTTCATCTTCATATAGTCCAGCTTCTCAGATTATTTGCTCAGCATACAGATTGTATAAGTATGGTGAAAGGATACAACCCTGACACAATCCCTTTCTGATTTTAAACAATGCAGAAACCCCTTATTCTGTTTGAACAACAGCCTCCTGATCTATGTACAGGTTCCTCATGAGCACAATGAAGTGTTCTGTAATTTCCATTCTTCTCAACGTTTTCCATAATTTGCTATGATCCACACAATCGAATGTTTTTGCATAGCCCATAAAACACAAGTAAACATTTTCCTGGTATTCTTTGCTTTCAGCCAATATCCATTTGACATCAGCAATGACATCTTTCACTCCATGTCCTCTTCTGAATCCACCTTGCATTTCTGGAATCTATCTGTCAATACACTGCTGCAACCATTTTCTATTTATTTTCAGCAAGATTTTATTTTTATGTGCTATTAATGATATTGTTCAATAATTTCCACATTCTGTGGGATCACCTTTCTTTGGAATGGGTACAAATATGGATCTCTTCCAGTCAGATGACCAGGTATATGTCTTCCAAATCTCTTGGTGTAGTTAAGGAAGTGCCTTCAGTGGGGCATCTGTTTGTTGAGACATCTCAATGGGTATTCCATCAAGTCCTGGAGACTTGTTCTTTGCCAATTACTTTCAGTGAAGCTTCAACTGGTTCCTTCAGTACCATTGGTTCTTGATCAGATGCTGGCTCTTGAATAGATGAACATTGAACAATGCTTTTTGGTACAATGACTCTGTGTATTCCTTCTATCTTCTTTTGATGTTTCCTGCATCATTCAATATTTTACCAATGTTGTTATCATTGTTATGTGCCATTGAGTTGGACTCAAGGCAGTATCATATGCAAGTATATTGCTCAACCTTTCTTCCAAAGAGTGGCTTGTGTGTTTGAACTGCCACCCTTCTGGTTAGCAGTCAAATGCCTTAGGCACTACACTTAATAGACTCTTTCCATATTGCAACTCAATATTTGAATTTTTATTCAGTTCTTTCAGCTTCATAAATGTTGATCATGTTCTTCCATTTTGGCATTCTAATGCCAGGTCTTTGCACATTTCATTATAGTAATTGACTTTATCTTCTCGAGCTGCTCTTTGAAATCTCCTATTCAAATCTTTCATCTTGTCATCTCTTCCATTTACTTTAGCTACTCTCCATTCAGGGGCAAATGTCAAAGTTTCTTCTGACATCCATTTTGGTCTTTTTCTTCCTTTCCTGTATTTATAATGACCTTTTGTTTTCTTCATGGATGATGTTCTTGATGTCATCCCACAATTCCTTTGGTTTTCGATCATTGGTGTTTAAGGAATCAAATATATGCTTTAGATGGTTTCTAAATTCAGATGAGATATAATTAAAGTCATATTTTCGCTCTCGTGGACTTGTGTTAATCATCTTCAACTTCAACTCGGATATGAGTAGTGGATGGTCAGTTCCACAGTCCACTCCTAGTTTTGTTTTGGCTGAAGATACTGAGCATCTCCATTACCTCTTTCCACAGACATAGTTGATCTAATTCCTGTGTTCTCCATCTGGTGAAGTTCAGGTGCTTTGCTGCCATGTTGTTGAAAAAATGTATTTGCAAAGAATAAGTCATTGGTCTTTAAAATTCTACCACCAAGGCCATATTCTCCAAATACTACTGAATTCTGGTGATTTTTCTTTGTTTCCACCTTTTGCATTCCAATCACCAGTGATAATCAACCCATCTTGATTACATGTTTGGTCAGTTTTAGACTACAGAAGTTGGTAATATCTTCAATTTTCTCATCTTTGGCTTTGGTGGTTGGTGTGTAAATTTGAATAATAATAGTATTAACTGGTAATCCTTGTAAGCATATGGATTTTATCCTATCACTGACTGCATTGTACTTCAGGATCGATATTGAAACATTCTTTGTGATGATGAATGCCATGCCATTCCTTCTTCAATTTGACATTCCCAGCATAGTAGATTATATGATTGTCTGATTAAAAATGGCCAAACCCAGTTCACTTCAGTGACTAATGCCTAGGATATAGATCTTTATGCACTTCATTTCATTTTTGACACAACTTCCAAATTTCCTAGATTCATACTTCTTACATTCTAAGTTTTGATGGATGTTTACAACTGTTTCTTCACATTTTGAGTCATGCCACATCAGGAAATGTAGTTCCCAAAGCCTTAATACAACCACATCATGAAAGTCAGCTCTCCTCTATGAAGGCCGCTCTTCCCCAGTCATATTTTGAGTGCATTCTGACTTGAGGTGCTCATCTTCAGGCACTATATTGGACGATGTTTCAGGGATATTCATGAAATTTTCAGTAATATATCAAACAGTGTTTCACTGCTGTTCATAGGGTTTTTGCTGGCCAAGTCTTTGAAAAGTAGATGGCCCCTTCCTTCTTTTGAGTCTATCTTAGTCTGGAAGGTCCATTGAAACCTGTCCACCATGAGTGACCATGATGTTAGTTGAAATACTGGTGGCATAGCCTCCAGCCTCATAGCAACATGCAAGCCACCACAAACTGTGGTAGTAGGGAAGGATATTTCAGTGAAAAAAAATATTAATTTCAATGAAAAAGAAATAATTTTTAACTCAGCAAATAAGCTAATTCAAAAAATAAACTTTAAAAATGATATTACATGTAATAAGAAATTTTTTAGAGATTCTGCTTTGGAAAAATGCAGAGTTACATCAAGTTTTCCAGGACAACTTAACATGTGACCAAGTAGAATGGTTACCTGCAGAACCAGCTTTTTAACACCTAATGTACCTTATTTTTCTTGTGGTAGATGCTTTCTAAAAATCTATGTGTTGTGCATTTATATAGATAACATCATTTTTATTTTCTCCCAAATCTCCTTTTTTATAAAATCTTGATCTAGCTAAAACTGTATCTTGTTTGTTGGTTTTTCTTTTCATTTTCAACAATAACATTCGTTAGGCATATAATTATCCAACATTTGGAAAGAAATACTTGTAGACCTCATAAAAGAAATATAATAAGCCCACACACTACAGTGAAAACAATATATAAGAATATGTTTTTATCAAAAACAAATCAGTAAAGAAAAAAAAAGTCTACAAGAGGTTTCTGAAAGTGACAAATTCTCTAGAACAAAAGTGAAAACAAATGTTAAGCATAGGGACATTAAAAAAAAAAAAAATACACTGCTGTTGAGTCAGTTCCAACCCATAGCGACCCCCCCTTGGGTTTCAGAAGCAGTATCTCTATGGAAGTAGATTGCCCAATCTTCCTTCCTAGGAGCGGCTGGTGGGTTTGAAAGCTGAACCTTCTGGTTAGCAGTCTAATGCCTAAGACACCAGGCCACCAGAGCTCCCAACATAGCTTGCACCTCCTTAAATAAAGGCTCTGAGGTTTAGGTCTAGAACAACACTAGCAAATAAATAAATAAATAAATACTACACAGAACTTTCTCCCTCACTTGTCTCTGGATCACAAATTATGGAGAACTACTAATTAAAACAAATTTCAGGACTCATTCTGGTATTGTAGTGCCTAAGGCATTTGACTGCTAACTAGAATGCTGGCAGTTCAAATCCACCAGCCGCTCCTTGGAAGGCAGATTGAGCAATCTACTTCCATAGAGATACTGCTTCAGAAACCCACGGAGAGGTTGCTACGAGTCAGGACCAACTCAATGGCAGTGAAAGAGACAGAAACCATATTAGGAATAAGCACTTGTAAAGTTCTCCCAAACTTTCGGAAAGCAAAAAATATTGCTGACTCTAGAAAATATAATGATTTCTTACTCAAAAAAATACATGCAAAACAATTTATAATCCAATTTCACACACTCCACACTCCCTTCATTTTATACATGTATGAATATTCAATAAAATTCTACCCACTGTAGAGTACAGTGATATACTTCATGACAAAAAAATGTGGATAAACCAAATTATCCATTCAAGAACAGTAAAAATATAGACAGTATTATCAAAAGTATATGAAAGAATACCTATAATGAGATCATTTTTATGTCATGATTTTAGCTTTAAAAATCTGCTCAGAATTTCATCATTAATCTTCTGAATTTTGTTCATATAAATTGTAATCACCATTTATTTTGCATTTTTATTAGTTTCTAATTTATAATATTGGGATAAAAATATTGTTTTAGCATCTGTAATAAATATTCTGAAAAAAAAAACTTCAGAAACTGTAATTGCAAATGCTACCTTAATTTATATATTTCAGATTTCCAAATATATATTAAAGTATGACTGATGAAACTTCAATGGTTATAAAATTTATTCTTAATAAATTCATATTGATTTCCTATTTACTTCAAAAATTTAGATTTTTTTTTTTTTTTTTGAATCTCTTATGTTCCTGAATATCTGGGTATTTTATCCACTTACATATGAAATTAAGGAGACTCTTTGTCAATTAAAAGTTCAATGAATTCCTTTTAATGTTAACTAATTTTGATTTATTAGTCTAGAAGCATCAGTAAGCAAAAGGAAAATATTATGAGTTATTTCATTAGACATTTATAAGCATTTACCATTCAGTTAAGCACTAAAAGATTAATTATATGTCTTTAGGATACTTTATTTTTGGGAGCTCTGGTAGCATAGTGGCTAAGACACTTGCTTGCTAACCAGATGGCTGGCAGTTCAAACCCACCAGCCACTCCTCGGAAGGAAGGTTGGGCAATCCTACTTCCGTAGTGATACTGCCTCGGAAACCCAAGGAGAGGTCGCTATGAGTTGGGGCCGACTCGACGGCACATAACAACAACAACAACAACAGGATACTTTATTTTTTGTTGCAGAGATAAATAACTTGGTCAAATTTACACAGTTACTATGTGTTAAGACTGATAAGACAAAATTCTGATTCCATTTTATTGCATTTTTGGATATATCTGGCTATAAACTAGAACACAAAAAAATGCAAAGAAAATAATTTTCCTCCCACAAACTAGAGTATACAGTCAGTGATGTAGTAAGAAAAAAAGTGACATAGGAATTTTATTTATTGCCATGCTACACACTTAAACAGGATCTAGCCCACTTTTGAACATTTGCACTGACATTGTATTCCTTTTAAACATTCAATCCAATTCACTGTCTTCCTATTCTACCATGTTAGCTCAGTGTCTATGTGGATTGTATCACAGCTACTTTTGGAACTTTCGTTGGCCTTTTTTTGAGGAGAAGAGTAATTTATTTTTTATTGCAATGAAAATGTGCACAACAAAACATTTGCCAATTCAAAGATTTCTACATGTATAATTCATTCAGTGACATTAGTTACATTCTTCAAGTTGTGCTACAATCATCACTATCATTTTCCAAATTATTCTACCATCATTTACATGAAGGAAACATCCCTTAAGCAAATAGTTTTTTTTTTTTTTTCCCTTTCCCTGTAACTTATAAACTTCAGTTGACACATATTTGCTTATTTCATGTAACTAAGATCATTCAGTGTCTCTCTTTTTGTATCTGATTTATTTTATGCTGAATAGTTTTCTAGGTTTATCCATGTCATGCCAAACATTTGAGCTTCACTTCTTTTTTATCTAAGTATTTCATGTGACTTTTAAAATCAAGTCTGTGATGATTTGACAGACATGATACTGCTCAACAGCATCATTTTATCACTCATGAATTTTGAGAGAGTTGATAACAAGGAAATTCATCTAAAAATCATAGAGCAGAATGGTTGATGAGGAGTATAGTTTGAAGAGAGATCAAAAAGTCTTCTTTCCTAGTAACTAAAATATAACAACAACAAATGTAAATGTAATATGCAAAAAAAAAAAAAAAAAAGGAAAAACCAGGGAAGAAGGAAAAAATACACCAATCAAGTGTGCTATACCCATGCACTGGAAAATTGTACAGCAAAGGGAACTTTGAAATATTAAACTGCATCAAAACACAGGATTAAGTCTCACAAAGACATTTCCTAGGAAAAATAAGATAACTCACATCAGAAATAAGTTCTGTGTGGTTCCATTAATTTAATGTACAAAACAAGCAAAATTAATCCATGCTGCATTGATAGGGATAGTGATTATTTTTGTGAAAGTATTGAAAATCAGTAATGACTACAAGAAAACACAAGGGGGTTTTCTTGGATGCCAATAGTGATTCCACTTTTCACTCTCAAAGTTGATTACATGGTTGGGCACACATTAAGAAATTGTGTTGTGCAGATATGTGGGTGCATTTTATATACATAATACATCAATACAATGTTTTCAAGTTAATCTGTTTTATTTTGTTGGGAAAATAATTTTTCTTTTAAGAATGATCTTGTAAATTTGTCTACATAACAAATAAAACTGAAGAGAGGAAAAAAAAACTCAAACAACAACAAAGGAGGATATACTTATTGCTATATGCTATAGACTTTGAAAAAGGATAATTTCATTTTCTGCTCACTTCCCTTCTGTTGGGACTAAAAACTATTTATATAATGTGAGAGCTTAATCTTTGGAACATAGCAATGGGGTACTCCTAAAGACAGCACCTTCTGATATGAAGAAACAAGAGAAGTATTCTCCCTTGGTTTACCATGGGCATGGCAAGGACACTTACAAACTCCAATAACATTTAATATTGTCATAGAAATACTGATTGACTCAATCAGGGAAAAACCCACACTTACAAAGGAGTGAAATATTCCTATTGCAGATCATATAACTAATACCCCAAGAGAATCAAAGACAGCACAAGCAAAATAATAAAATATTCCTTAAAGCAATGTAAAAATAAAACACATATGTATAAACATACAACTATAAAATATATTAGTGAGAAAACTCCACTTAGAATAGCAAGTTAAAAACAGAAGAAGAAATAACAAAAAATTAAGAATAAACTTACGAAGCAATTTGCAGGAGGTTCCAGCAAGATGGAGGATTAGGCAGAAAGACTGCACAGACCCTCTTCAACGAAGAAAAGGGAAACCAATTAACACAGACACAGAAGATAATCCTGGACCACTGAGCCTTGAAGGGAAGGATATAGAAGTGGACTAAACCCTAACTAGCAGAAGAATTTGCGTGAAAGTACCAAAAAAGGAGACAGAAGGAGCTGTGGTCTGGCAGCAATCCTCAGTGATCCTGATGGCACAGACAGCCTGGTGATCCCTGAGTGATGGTAGGACCTAAGAATTAAACAAAAAATCAGCCCTGCTAGCCAGGGACTGCAAAGAGGACTGTGCACAGTGGCTGGAGAATAAAAGGAGAAGGTGAAGAGAAAGGTGGGCTGAGCTGTGTACTTTGCCAGTCTGGAGGACACTGTCATTTTGAAGCTTTAAAAGTGGCTTGACTGTTTTGGTTATTTAAAGAGACAGCAGTCTAGCAGACTCCTGGGGCTTAAGAACATGTTCTGCTTTCCAGCAACCCCAAGGACACTCAGGACCGGCAAGATTGAAAAGTTTTTTGATGGTTATTCAATTGTAATTTGTGTCTAACTGAATGGGAGACAGCAACAGTCCCCATAAGACAAAACTACACCCACATCTCCTGCAACTTCACTCACTGAGCGAGAGCCACTACATCCTTCTCCACCAATGGGCCAAGATAAAAAACCACCAAGAAGAGCCTGAATCACCCTTGGCTGCTCTTCAGAAACAGTTAACAGAGATCTAAATAAAACAATGCCACAATGCTTCAGAGAAAACAGACCATCACAGTCCACA
>NW_006921702.1:8723204-8723986 GCF_000298275.1 Orycteropus afer afer | reverse complement strand
ACCAATCCTACTCAAACTATTCCAAAACATAGAAAAGGATGGAATCCTCCCTAACTCATCTTATGAAGCAAGCATAACCTTGATACTAAAACCAGACAAAGACATCATTCAAAAAGAAAACTAAAGACCAATATCCATCATGAATATAGATGCAAAAATCTTCCACAAAATCTCAGCCAATAAATTGCAACAACATATTAAGAAAATCACTCATCATGACCAAGTGCAGTTCATATCAGATATGCAAAGATGGTTCAACATTAGAAAAACAATCAATGTTATCCATCACATAATAAAACAAAGGAAAAGAAGCACATGATCAAATCAATCGAGGCAGAAAAGGTATTTGATAAAATCCAACACCCATTTCTGATAAAACGCTCAGCAAAATAGGAATAGAAGGGACATTCCTCAACATAATAAGGACATTTATGCAAAACCAACAACCAACATTATTCTCAAAGGAGAGAGACTGAACCCCTTTCTCTTGAGAACAGGAACCAGACAAGGACGTCCGCTAACAGCACTTCTGTTCAACATTGTACTGGAAGTCCTAGCCAGGGCCATAAGGCAAGAAAGGGGAATCAAAGGCATCCAAATTGGTAAGGAAGATGTCAAACTATCCCTATTTTCTGATGATATGATCCTATACCTAGAAAACCCAAGAGACTCAGTCAAAAATCTACCAGAACTAATTGAGAGATTTAGCATCATGGCAGGATATAAGATCAACATCCAAAAATCAGTTGGATTCCTCTACACCAGCAAAGAGATTGCTGAAA
>NW_006921702.1:8710602-8719504 GCF_000298275.1 Orycteropus afer afer | reverse complement strand
AAAAAAAAAAAAAAGCAATTTTCTAAGCCTGCATTAAGAGGCCTTTTTTTCAAAAGTCTAGAAAAAAACATAAAAACAGATTTTCTATAGAATTATCCAACATTATAAGCTATCAACTTTTTATAAATTACTATGAGTATTTAATATGGTATCAGTAAGATATCTTTAAATGTTATTTGGAATTAGAAGGAGTGATTTTAAAATTCATATTGAAAAATTATATTTAAAAATAAAGAATAAATTTGACATAATTTGAACAATGAAAACAGAAAATGTGTAATGTATTTTAACATATTGAATTTGCTGTAATTTGAACAATGAAAACAGAAGGAGAGTAATGCATTGTAACATAATGAATTAAGAAAATACAAATCTACATAAGCATATATTACAGTAAATCAGCATGAACATATCACACACAGCTTCAAAGATAATCATGTAAGTCCTTTTATTTATTTTTCTTTATACCACCTAATTCTTTGCTTCTCATATTGTACAAAGCTACTTTATTGAACATTGGTAGCTCTTAGGAAGTATAAAGTTAGAAAGTTGTTATTTTCTCTCTTTCATTGTGATACACTACTAACCTTCAGTACAATATAATAATAGAGGCAGAAGCCATTGGATGAAATTTTCTTGTCTTTAGGAGACTCACAATTCTCAAAGCATCACTCTCAGATTACTACATGAATAAAAAAGAAAAAGACTACTCTACTATCACTCACAGAGGAACAAACTGATAAAAATAATCTCTTGATGCAATATAGTGGAAATTCCATTACTGTGATGTTGTACTTTCTCACCAAAATTGTGCTGCTAGCCAGGGGCTGCACAAAGGACTGCACTGGTGGCTAGTGAATAAAAGGGGAAAGAGCAAAGAGGGAGAGGGGCTGAGCCATGGACTTTTGGATGTTCAGAGGGTGCAGCATTCTCTCAGATTCCATAAACCTAAGAAATGGCTCCACTTACCAGGGAGTGCAAGGAATTCCAAACACAAATGACTGTAAAGTTAACAGAGATCTAAATATGACAATGTCACAATGTCTCAGAAACAACAGACCATCACAGTCCACACAAAGAAGCAAAATAAAGTGGTAGAAACAAGAGATTGGGATACAGATCCAGAACACACCCATGAGGAAGAAGTGGCATGGGAACTCCCTGGTAAGGAAATCAAAACAATTACATTTAGGTATCTTCAAAGGATTGAGAGAGAGATCAAGGGAAACTGACAAAATTAAGGTAAAGACAAGCAAAAACCTACAATGTCAGAAGAAAATAAAAGAACAAAATGACAAAGTATATGAAACTTTAGAAAAGATACAAAATCTACTGTATTTGTCCAGAAGATTAAAACAAAATTTTCAGAAATAGATAAAACATTGAAACTGCAAAGGAGTAGAATTGAATCAATGGAAGACAGAATTATTGAGATAGAAGAAAAATACCTGAATACTTCTTTGCAAAAGGATCAATCAGAAAAAAAAATCAAAACAAAATGAAGAAAGCCTAAGGTTCATGTGGGATACTATCAAAAGGAATAACCTACATGTAATCAGAATTCCAGAACAGGAAGAGAAAAAGAAAACCACTGAGAAAATTGTCCAAGATTTGTTGGAAGAGAAATTCCCTGATATGATGAAAGATGAAAATGTATCAAATAAGGAAGTCCAACAAACCCCAAACAAGATAGACCCAAAAAGAAAATCACCAAGGTCTATCCTCATCACAGTCATCAAAACCAAAGACAAAGAAAGAATCCTGAAAGCAGCACAGAAGAAAGGAAAAGTTACATACAAAAGACAGCCAATAAGAATAAGCTCTGATTTCTCAGCATAAACCATGAAGGAGAGAAGGCAATAGGATGCTATACATAAAACCCTAAAAGAAAAATTTCCAACCAAGTATTATACACCCAGCAAAATTGTCCCTCAAATGCGATGGTGATATTAGGAGATTTCCAGATAAGCAGAAATTAAGGGAATTTGTTAAAACACAGAACAACCTGACAAGAGATACTAAAGGGAGTCCTTTGAACAGCCAACCAATAATAGCAAACACCAACTCACCATCAATATACAAGATGACATAATCCAGAAACCAACACAGCTATGGAAGTATCCAAAGTAAAATGAACTTACAAGGTTGTAAACAGGAAACCAGAGACATCAGGTGGCAAATGAGGATGACTACAAACCAAACAGAGAAAAGGAGTGTAGTTACAGAACTGCTAAATGGTGAGGAAATAGAGAGAGCTTCAAGAGAGAATGGTCTTTTCTACAGTTGGGGAGAATATTACAAATCACAGGGTAACCTCAAAGAAAAATGATAAACCTTCACATAACAATAAAAAAGAGGAAAGCACAAATATTTAGCAAATACTAAAACCATAGAAACAAAGGAAATGATAACACAATTCATAAACATAATGAGCTCAGCACAGAAAATTATATGAAGAAACAGGAACATCATGAAAAGGCATATAACAAAATGACATCTATGTCTATAATTACACTAGATGCCAATGGACTAAATGCACCACTCAAGAGATGGAGAATTGGAGACTGGTAAGAACACATAACCGATCAATATTCTGTCTACAAGAGACACGCCTTAGAGACAGAAACAAAAATACACTCAAAATCAAAGGCTGGAAAAAGATATACCAAGCAGATAGCAACCAAAAAAAGAGCAGGAGTGGCAATATTAATTTTGCATCAAATTGACATTAAGACAAAAACAACTGTACAAGACAAGGAAGGACAGTATATAATGATTAAAGGATCTATTGAACAAGAAGATAGAACCATAATAAATATATCTGGACCCCCAAAAAAAGAGGTCTAAAACACAAAAATCAGATGTTAATAGAATTGAAAAGACAAATAGATGAGTCCACGGTTATATTAGGAGAATTTAATACACTAATTTCAATGAAAGGTCGAACAACTGGAAAGAAAACCAGCAAAGACACAGAAGAGCTGCAATCCACCAACTTGACCTTACAGACATCTACGGAGCACTTTACACAACAAAACAGAATATTCATTCTTTTCCAGTGCATAGGGTATATTCTCCATTATAGACCATATGTTAGGCCATAAAGTAATCCTCCATAAACTTAAAAACACTGAAATACTGCAAAACATCTTCTCAGATCATAATGCTATAAAATTAGAAATCAACAATAGGAAGATCAATGGAAAAAGAGCAAACACATGGAAACTGAACAAAACCCTCCTTAAGAAAGACTGGGTAAGATAAGAAACAAAAAATGAAATTCAAAAATTCCTTCAATCAAATGAAAATGAAAACTACAGCACATCAAAATCTTTGGGACACAGCAAAAGCAGTGATCAGGACCAATTTATAGCAATAAATGCACACATCAAAAAGGAAGGAAGAGTGAAAATCAATACTTTATACCAATATCTCCAACAATTAGAAAAGGAAAAGCTTATAGTCACCAGACAAAGGAAATAATAAAGATTGGAGCAGAAATCAATGAAGTAGAAAATAGAAAGACAATGGAAAAAGTCAACAAGAGTAGAATTTGGATTTTTGGAAAGATTAATAAAATTGACAAATCATTGGCAAATGTAACAAAAGAAAACAGAGAGAGAATACAAATAACAAGAATAAGGAATGAAATGGGTGACATCACAACAGAACCAACTGAAATAAAAAGGATAATATCAGGATACTCTGAAGGAGCTTTGGCAGGGTAGTGCCTATGACATTTGACTGTTAACCAGAAGGCTGGTGATTCAAACCCAATAGCCACTCCTCAGAAGGAAGGTTGGGTAATCTATTTCCATATTGATACCACCTTGGAAACCCGAGGAGGGGTCCCTATAAGTCAGATCTGTCTAGAAGGCAGTGAGTTTCTTTCTTTCTTTTTTTTTTTTTTTTTTTTTTTTTTTTTTTTTTTTTTGTTTTAGGTTTATGAAATACTGTACTCAAACAAATTTGAAAATCTGGAAGAAATGGATGGATTTCCATAAACACACTACTTACCTTCAGTGAATTGCTTGATGTGGCCCTTCTAGCCATTGTCCTCCATTTAGTGATGTATTGAAAATCTTATTGTCCATGCCTGTTTGGAGTGGTGTGGTAGTTAAGGTCGGATGTCCATTTGGCTGGGCTGCTGGTAGTATTTGTTCCCTATAATGACTGGCAATCAGCTCTGTGGTGGGATTTGCCTTGAGCAACTGTGTAGCTGCTGATTGTTAAAGCCATCCAATTGAGTTATTTCTGTTGGATCAATACAGGTAGAATGTATCTTGAGTCCTGCCTTGCTGGAGGGTATAACTCAAATCATCTTTAGCTTCCTTGAGGGTATACCTACGAATCTCCTGGGAAGGTTCGGCTTCCTCTTGTTCTGGTTCTGTGTTTTGGATCATCTTCATTTTACCCCTGGATTTGGGACAGCAGCCATTGTCTGATCTGCTGATCAAGGTTCATCAAACCCCGAGAATTGGGAAGATCCTCCAGACCCACCCACAGACCTGGGACTTGTTAGCCTGCCAGCCTCTATGACTACTACAAGAGACAATCCCTTGGATATCTGTGAGTTCTGTGAGGCATTCTAGTGAAATACAGAACCCTAAAATGGGGGAGATTACTGGAAGGAGGAGGACTTAATGTCTGGGATGATGGAGTCGCACTATAGTTTGGACATTCAGGACATCTTTAACCTCTGCCTCATGGGGACTGGCTATGTGCTGATCTTTCTATGAGAAATTTTTTAAGCATTACCTAAGCTAATACAGACTAGGCTGGAAAAGTTGAACAGATCAATAACAAAAGAAGAAATTGAACAGGTCATAAAAAAATTACCAACAAATAAAGTTCTGGCCCAGATGATTTCACCAAAGTATTCTACCAAACTCTCAGAGAAGAACTGACACCAATACTATTCAAACTATTCCAAAACATAGAAAAGGATGGAATCCTCCCAAATTATTTTTTGAAGCAAGCATAAACTCGATACCAAAATCAGGCAAAGACATCACTCAAAAAGAAACCTACAAATCAACATCCCTCATGAATATAGATGCAAAAATCTTCAGTAAAATACTAGCTAATAGACTCCAACAATGTAACAAGAAAATAATTCATTATGACCATGTGCGGTTCATATCAGGTATGCAAGGATGGTTCAACCTTAGAAAAACAATCAACATTGTCCACCACATAAATAAAACAAAGGAAAAGAACCACATGATCATATCAATCAATGGAGAAAAAGCATTTGATGAAATCCAAAACCAATTTCTGATCAAAACTTTCAGAAAAATAGGAATAGAAGGGACTTTCCTCAATATAATAAAGAGTATATATGCAAAACCAACAGCCAACATTATTCTCAATGGAGAGAGACACTGAAACCATTCCCCATGTGAACAGAAAACAGACAAGGATGCCCATTATGATCACTTCTTTTCAAAATTGTATTGGAAGTCTTAGCCAGGGAAATAAGCCAAGAAAGGGAAATCAAAGGCATCCAAATTGGTAAGAAGAAATCAAACTATCCCTATTTGCTGATAATATGATCCTATATATAGAAAACCCAAGAGACTCAGTCAAAAATCTACTGGAACTAATTGAGAGATTTAGCATCATGGCAGGATACAAGATCAACAGCCAAAAATCTGTTGGATTCCTCTACACCAGCAAAGAGATTGCTGAAAAAGAAATAAAGAAATCAATATCATTTACAATAGCTACTAAAAACATAAAATACTTGGGAATGTATCTTACCAGGGACACAAAAGACTAATTCAAAGAAAACTATAAAAAAAAAACTACTTCAAAGAACCATGAGAGATCTGCATAAATGGAAGAACATACCATGCTCAAGGATAGGAAGACTGAACATTGTGAAAATGTCAGTTCTACCCAAAGCAACTATGCATACAATGCAATCCCAAACCGGACACCATCAACATTTTCTCTAAGGATATGGAAAAACCAATCACTAACTTTATATGGAAAGAAAAGAGACATCAGGTAAGCAAAGCATTATTGAAGAAGAACAAAGCAGGAGGTCTCACACTCCAGATATTAAAATGTACTATACAGGCACAGTAGTCAAAACTGCCTGGTATTGGTATAATGACAGATACATAGACCAATGAAACAAAACTGAGAACCCAGAAATAGATTCATTGACCTATGATCAGCTGATCTTTGACAAAGGGCCTAAATACATTCAATGGGGAGAAGATTGTCTGTTTAACAAATGGTGCTGGCAAAACTAGATATCCACTTGCAGAAAAATGAAACAAGACCTGTGCCTCACACCATATACAAAAACTAACTCAGATAGATGAAAGACTTAAATGTGAAACCTAAAACTATACAGATCCTCAAGGAAAAACTAGGGGGCCCAATATATGGCATAAAAAGACTATCAAGCATAACACAAAATGCACAAACAGCTGAAGATAAACTACATGTATGGGACTTTCTAAAAATTAAATTTTGATGTGCTTCTCAAAACTTCTCCAAAAGAGTCATGAAAGAACTGACAAACTGGGGGAAAAAAAAAAAAAAAATTGACAATGATGTATATGAGAAGGGACTTATCTCTAGAATATATAGAAAACTCCAACACCTCAACAACAAAAAGACAAATAATCCAATTTAAAAATGGGCAGAAGACATGAATAGACACTTCACCAAAGAGGATATTCAGGTGGCCAACAAACATATGAAGAAATGTTCACAATCATTAGCCATTATAGACATGCAAATCAAAACAACAAGGAAATACCATCATGATCATTGTTGTTGTTGTTATGGGCCATCGAGTCAGACCTGACTCATAGTGACCCCTCCTTGGGTTGCTGAGGCAGTATCACTAAGGAAGTATATTGCCCAACCTTCCTTCCAAGGAGTGGCTCTCAAACTTAACTGCCATCGAGTCAGATCTGACTCATAGCTACCCCTCCTTGGGTTTCTCAGACTGTATCACTACATAAGTAGTGAAGCACTACCCTTTTGGTTAGCAGTGAAATGAGTCAGGCACTATGCCACCAGAGCTCCTCATTAGTCGTTGTTGTTGTTATGTGCCGTCGAGTCAAACCTGACTCATACCGACCCCTCCTTGGGTTTCCGAGGCAGTATCACTACAGAAGTAGGATTGCCCAACCTTCCTTCCAAGGAGTGGCTGGTGGGTTTGAACTGCCAGCTGTCTGGTTAGCAGGCAAGTGTCTTAGCCATTATGCTACCAGAGCTCATTAGAGAGATGTAAATCAAAACAACAATGAGATATCATCTGGCCCCAGCACTAGTAACAAAGTTCAACAAGACAGAAAATAACAAATGCTGGCAAGGATGTGGAGAGATTGGGATTCTAATACACTGCTGGTGGGACTGTAAAATGGTACAATCGCTGTGGAAAGCAGTATGGAAATTCCTTAGGAAGCTGGAATTAGAATTACCATTTGACCTAGCCATTCCATAAGTAGGTATATATCCTAAAGAAATGAGAGCCAGGACAAGAACAGATATGTGCACACTCATGTTAATCACAACACTAGTTGCAGTAGTCAAAAGATGGAAACAACACAGGTGCCCATTAACAGAAGAATGGATAACCAAACTATGGTACATACACAGAATGGAATACTACGCAACCCAAAGGAATAACATAGAATTTTCAAAACACCGCATAACATGGATGAACTTGTAGGACATTATGCTGAGTGAAATAAGTCAATCACAGAAGGACAAACATTGTATTAGTTTGTTATTGTAAAACATCAAGTTTATGTATGGAAGGAAATATTCTTGGTTATCTGAGGTGGGAGGTGAGGGTAGGGAGCACTGTTAGATAGGTAGAGACAAATATTGATTTGGGTGAAGAGAAGGGCAATGTACCAAATATGAGAGATCAACATAGTGGCAGTAAGGAAGAGGAAGACATATAGATGTACAATGGAGGTATAGGCAACAGAGATGAACCCTTTTGCACATACAGTTCTGCATTGTCAGTGAAGGCAAATATTGATCTATGGGTAGATAGATGTATGGACAGGCTGAACTATTAGGTATGTCTATGCAGGGGGTAGTGTGCCTATGACCATATATAGGATTGGTAGACAATATTTCTAGAAGTGTATTTGTATATTCTGTAAGAATTCCTAGGTATATAGTAGAAATGACCAGGCACAAGGTTGATGTCACTTCTTGGCCACAGCCAGGTACCTAGAAGGAACAAGTAGTTGGGCATGTGGACTTGGGAGCATGGTCGCAGGGGACATTAAGATCAATTGGCATAACATACTACACAATAACATTGTTACACATCCTACTTTGGTGAGTAGTGACTGGGATCTCAAAAGCTTGCAAGCAGACACCTAGATGCAATGATGGGTCTCTACTCAACTAGAGCAAAGAAGAGTAAAGAAAAGCAAAGATGCAAGGAAACAATTAGTCCAAGTGACTAGTATAACATGTGATCCTCAGCCTATATGATTATTGTAAGGTTGCAGCAAAGGGGGTCACCTTCATAGTGGAAAGGAAGAGAGGATTCAAAAACAAAAGTTGGGAAAGCTTTATTGTGTGCTCCCGGATGGGGTTTATGGGTCCCTCTCATAAACTTGAGTAAGAGTCAGGTGCTGGGGTCTTTCGCAAGTAAAGATTATGTGCTGGGGTTTGGTATGGGCTCTGGTCAGGCACTTCTTTGCTTGACTAGTTCTTATAATTCCCTCCAGCTTAATCATTCACCCACCTGGCCTCCCATGCTCTCATTCCTGCCTGGCAACTATGAGACTAGAAGAACTAGATGGTGCCAGCGACCACTGTCAACTACTTGGAGGGGGATCTCTGTAGGAGATCTTGGATAGAATGGGAGAACAATGTGGAATAAAACTCAAAATCATTGAGAAAAAAA
>NW_006921702.1:8692120-8710502 GCF_000298275.1 Orycteropus afer afer | reverse complement strand
AAAAAAAAAAAAAAAAGGACCAGGTTTTCTGGTCTGATAGAGACTGATGGAACCACTGAGACTATGGCCCCTATCTGTCCTTCAGGTCTGGAATTGAACCCTCTCCTGTGTCTTCCAGCCAAATAAAAGATAGGCATCTGAGCTGAACATTTACATTACATAGATACACTCCTTGGCGAGATCAATCATGGGAGAATAGAAGGGCTGTGTATGCACAGGGATACAGCCCAGGGGGCAAGAGTGCATGAGAGGGAAGGACACAGGGAAGAGGTAACTATGGGGAGGATGTGGGCAGGGAGCTGTTGCATTGTAGTAAATTGCAGTCAATATCATGAGACAATGTATATGTGAACTACTATATGGAAAATGAATTTGCCCTGTAAACTTCCATCTAAATCACAATAAAAATTAAAAAATATATATTGACTCAATATTAATTTCTTCAATGTGGTAATAGTACTGTAGTTACGTAGAAGAGGAATAATTTATTTAGAAAATATATGCACAGATATTTAAAATTTGGGTAGTGTATTTTCTGTAAGTTACTTTTAAATATTTCAGCAAAAAAAAAAGTATGTGTCTGTGTTTGTGTGCAGGGGTAGATAGAAAAGTATAATATTAATTATTTTTCCAAATACTCTATTCTGATGTTTTTTACCTTTAAAAAATAGTAGAATTGTATAATAAAAGGACTGTGAGTACATTCAGAGAGACAGAGAAAGAGTGAGAAAGCAAGGGAAATAATGAGAGCTGAGGAGAACTAATAGCAAGAAGATCTCATACACAGGGGAAAATGGTAATAACTAAATCCAATTTTCTTACACTTTTTAAGCAAATAACAAAAACTTTCACATTTATCACAAAACAAAAGAAATTGAAAGGGCATAAAAAAGAGTAAGGTATATGTCAGAAGGCAAAAAGAATCAGATTATGCTTAAGCCCATTGTTGGAGCTATGGGATCAATTCATCTCATTCAGAGGCTTCTCCTCTTTTGCTGACTCTCCATTTTACCATGTGTAATATCTTTCTCCAGGGACTGTTCCTTCCTGATAATATGACCAAAATACAAGAAACATTCTCACTTTTAAGGGGCATTTTAGATACTGATAAGACAGATTTGTCTATCCTCCTGGTAGTCCATGGTATATTCAATATTCTTTGCCAACACCACAATTCCAACACGTCAATTCTTCTGCAGTCTTCTTTATTCCTTGTTCAGCTCTCACATGTATATGAAATTAATGAAATACAACAGGATATAGAAATAAAAAATAGTTAATTGGCAGGGTTGTGGAGAGATTGGAACTCTTGTTCACTGCTGGTAGAATTGTAAAATGGTACAACCATTGTGGCAAACGGTATGGCCTTTCCTTAAAAACCTGAAAATAGAAGTACCTTTTGACCTAGCGATTCCATTACTAAGAATATATCCTTAAGAGGTGAGAGATAGCATACCAACAGACATATGTATACTTATGTTCATTGCAGCACAATTCACCTTAGCAAAGAGATGGAAACAATGTAAATGCCAATCAACAAATGAGTGGATAACCAAATTATGGTATATCCACTCAATGGAATACTATGCCACGTTAAAGAACAATGAGTGATACACAAATCACCTCGCAACGTGGATGAACCTGGAGGACATTATGCTGAGTGAAATAAGTCAATTGCAGAAGGACAAGTACTGTATGAGCCCATTACTGTAAAAACACAGAGAAGGGTTTGCTTGGAAAAGGGAACTCATCTAGTTGGTTACCAGGATGGGGAGGGAAAGGGAGGGATTGATTAATTTAGGACTAGTAGGGGTTTACATGCTGCCATGGGTAGGGGGAGGGTTATACGGGAAGAATATATGACCACCACGATAACATTGGGAAATGAGAGGAGAGGACACTGAACTGTGCTCATTAAGAGATAGATGACAGATGTTAAAACCAACCAATGTGTCCACAATACCACGTTGTGATTAGCACCAAACATCAGGCTATACAGATAAACACATAAACACCCGAGATGATCAGACAGGGATCAGTGCATAGAGGTATACGATAGACCAAGGATAGACTACTCAGCTGAGGCGAATCTTGCACAGACACCAGTGATACACTATACCTGCAGTCCTTGCAGAAACAATAGAAGACAGACACAGAGTAAGCTCTCACAGACATCCCAACATTATGGGAGAGAGATCCAACAGAGCTACTACCTCAGGACCATAGTACTGGTGTACACTAGACTCAATTGGCACAACAAAATACATAAAAACATTGCTCCACATCCTACATTGGTGAGTAGCGACTTGGGTCTTAAAAGCTCTCAAGCAGCCATCTAGGATGCAGCTAATGGTCTCCTAGCGTGGGAAGTGAAGAAGAATGCACACACACACACGCACGCACACACATAACGGGCATTTAGAAGCAATTAACCTTAGGACACGATGGCCCTCGAGACCAGAGGAACCAGATGGTGCCTGGCTACCAATGCCAACCACTCAGGAAAGGATCAAATCTGGAGATCCTGGATAGAGTGAGAGGGAAAACGTGGAACAAAATCCAAAAACTCAATAATGACCAGAATTACTGGTCAGATGAAGTCTGGTGAGCCTCCCAATACTATGGCCCTGAAATACATTCGGCGCCTGGAATAAAACTTATCCCCAGGGGCGGGCTCTCAGCCCAATGGTTAGCGAGATGTAGATGCAGACCACTTAACCCAGGATGTTGCAACCACATACTCAATGGTAATGCATCCTTAAAGCAATAAACCATGGGACACCAAAGGACCAACATTCAAACTGAGGAAATGAAGGACAAACAGGAGTTCATGATTATGAGGGGCATAGGGGAAGTGTTGCAGGGTAGGTAGGGGAGGAGGCTGGGTTGGAGTTGGACATGGTGAATGGGAAATGAAACTAAATGTACACATGACTTTGAATGTAAAACAAGCTCTTTAAAAAAAGACATAAAAAGTGGTTAATTAAAAATCTTGGAAATTAAATATGTGAATAAGGAAAAAAGGCATCAAATGGGAAAAATCATAGATTGAACACCATTTTAGAGAAGTTGGAAAATGCTACTAAAGATTTCACCAAAAAATATCGTGTTGTTATGTTGTTAGGTGCCATGGAGTCACCCCCAACTCATAAGGGCCCTATGTACAAGAGTCTGCCTGCTCCTACACCATCCTCACAATCCCTGCCTGCTATGCTTGAGCCCATCATTTCAGACACTGTGTCAATCCATTTCATTGAGGGTCTTCCCTTTTTCACTGACCTTTTACTTTACCATGCATGATATCTTTTTCCAGTGATATAAATACTACTAAAGATTTCACAAGTGTCTAAGGCACTTGACTGCTAACCAGAAGGCTGGTGGTTCAAACCCACAAGCCACTCCTCAGAAGAAAGGTTGGGCAATCTACTTCCGTAGTGATAGCACCTCGGAAACCCAAGGAGGGGTCGCTATGAGTCGGATCCGACTCCATGGCACATAATAACAACAACAACAGTAATTTCACAAGTAATGTTGAAATTTTAAGCTTTCCCATTGAAAGAAACTGGAAGTAGGTAAGTGTCAGACTACCGAATCCTGGTTTTCATTATTTGGAGATTTACTAAATAAAGTGTGATCTTTTAAAGTGCTTAACTCTATAAACCACACCAAACCAAACTCTCTGCTGTTGAGTTGGATCTGACTCATAGCAACTTCTCCTTGGATTTCTGAGGCAATATCACTTCGGAAGTAGGTTGCCCAACTTTCCTTCCAAGGAGTAGCTGGTGGCTTAAGAGGTATCATTAAATAAAACCAAATACAGAATGCTGCACAAATATGACAATATTTTTGCTAACATAATTATATTGAAACCAAAAATTAATACATATTTGCTAGGATGCATGTATATATTTAATATTAATAAGAGATAATCTAGAAGCACAAACATTACATTGATAATGATCATTTCTGGAGATGGAGAGGAGAGGGTGGCCAAGATACTAGGACTAATAACAGGACTTATTTTTATTCATAATGATTGATAACATTTATCTTTTCAAAAATTACATAACCGTAAATACCACTTTTAAATTTTCTGTTACCAATCTGATGTAAAAATGATTTTTAAAATAAGAAACTCAATAAATGGACCACAGAAAATTCAAAAGCAGGATAAAAAAAATTGCCTCATATGAAGAAACTGTTGAATCTGAAGGTTTAGTGAGCACACCAGTCAAGAAAAAAATTGAAAAAAAATATTTCAGTCATATTTAAAAATTTAATGAATTTCAATAATAATAATAATTTATCCAGATAACCAAACCAAAATAGAAAGTTATATGTAAGAGAGGATCATCTTTTTTAATTTATCCACAACAACATTCAATATCAGAAGAAAACTTAGGAAGATATTGAAGGTAAATTTGACCCGTATGTTTTATTCCCAGCCAATATAACAGAGGTACAAAGATATACTCAAACATAATAAAACTCAGAGAATAAAACAGCAATGAACCTTCCTGTAAAACCTAAGGTCCCGATGATTAAGTCTGGTTATAAAATAATATTTCAAAGTGGAAAAAAATTACTTAGGAATAACAAAATCACAACAAAAATTCTGGTGGTGAAAATCACATCCATATAAAATGTAGAGATAAGAATAAGAAACAACATAACTTTTAGTTACAGAAGAGATTAAGAATTTTACAAATCTTAACTCTGTAAAGGTAATTCAAAATATATGAACTAGGGAAGAGAGCAGGATGTAAAAAAATAAATGCCCTACTTTTTTATTACCAAACCAAAACCAAACACACTGCCATTGAGTCAGACCTGACTCATAACGAACCCTCTTGGGTTTCCGAGGCAGTATCACTATGGAAGTAGATTGCCCAACCTTCCTTCTGAGGAGTGACTGGTGGGTTTGAACCACCAGCCTCCTGGTTAGCAATCAAATGCTCAGGCACCAAACCACTAAAGCTCCCTTGTTTATTACAGATACTAAATTATTTCAGTAATATATATGTATATATTACTGTGTGGGTGGATATACATATGTATATATTGTTGTTGTTATATGCTGTTGAATTGGCTTTGACTCACAGCAACCCAATGCACAACAGAATAAAACACTACTTAGTACTGCAATCCTCACAATCATTGCCATGCTTGAGCTCATTATTAAAGTCACTTTGTCAATCTATTTCATTAAGGGTCTTCCCATTTGTTCTGGTTACCTAGTGCCACTCTGAAAAGAATATACCAGAGATGGGATGGCCTTAACAAACAGAAGTTTATTCTCTCACTATTTGGAGGCTAAAAGTCCAAGTTCAAAGCACCAGGCTCTAGAGGCTGGGTGAAATCCCCTCAACATTGGGCTTCAGCTTTGCCTCTTGCTCCTGGCCCACTGAAACTAGAGGCATTTCTTCATTCAGGCAGCTACTGGCTGCTGGAGCTAACAAGCCCAAGGTCGACATATAAAAAGGCACAGTCCCGATGTTATAAAACCACACAGCAGACCATTAATTTAAGTCCATTGTAAGTCTCAAGGTTGGCAGAGCATGGCAGGCTGCTGAACAATGACATGGCTATACGCAGGGTCCAAGTGTGTCATAGGCTAGAGACCATTCCCAAAGCTGCTTCTTATATTCAGGAAGCAGACCACATACCCAAAGCAGCTACTCAGCTGCTTGTGGTAGATCCCACCATGGAGCTGATAGCCAGTCTCATCGTGGGGAATAACTACCATCAACTGCTCAACCACTCAACGAGGCTCAGTCAAGTTGACACACAAACATAACCACCACAATTCCACCCCTTGTCAACGTGGCACCTGCACAGATCTTCAATGGGTAGTATCTCTATAGGTCTCCTCCACTGGGTGTCTCCAGTCTCCTAGTTCCTCTAAGTGCCGACCTCACCCCCTTGGCCTGGTGGGACCTGTTCCTCTCCCTGTTGGACATGGCAGCCCCACCCCCTCACTCTTGCACAATGGCTATGGCTCCATCCCACTGGCTCACATTAATGAGTAGCCCCACACTCCAGAACCAAGTTGGTAAAGGCCTGGCTCTTTGAAACCTAGGGGGCTGTGGTCATTCCACCCCCAAAGCTGAGGCTGAGGCAGCTCTTCTTCTGCTTCCTTGGTCTCTCCGCTTCTGCTTATTAATGCCAAAGGCAACCCACTCTGCTGGAAATCTTCCTGTACCAAAAACATTCAGTTTTCTTGCTCCATGGGCTGGCCAACCTGCTACTCCATTTCATGCTGGTCTTTTCTACCAACTAATGAAAAAAGGCAACCCACCCTGTCAGTTAACTGCCTAACCAAATGCATCAGGCTTTCTCCTCTGTGGGCTTGTAAGGATATCACTATCTCATGCCAGTTCTTTCAGCTCTGCTACTGCCATCTCTCATGCCTGTCTCTTGCTTTGCTCCTGCCATCTCTCATACCCTATGCCGAGGTCTCTCTGCCGGGGTCTTGGGTCAAGGATGCACTCCACTCCTGTTTCCATATTTTAGGTCTCTGTCAGAGCAGCACCCCACTCTCTTGGTACCAAATTCTGTTCTGGTTACCTAGTGCCACTCTGAAAAGAATATATCACAAATGGGATGGCCTTAATAAACAGGAGTTTATTTTCTCACAATTTTGAGGCCAAAAAAGTACAAGTTCAAAGTGCTAGGCTCTTTGGGCTGGGTGAAAGCCCCTCAACCTCAGGCTTTAACTTTGCCTCTTGCTCCTGGCCCACTGAAGCTAGAGGTATCTCTTCACTGAGGCAGCTACTGACTGCTGAGGCTAACAAGCCCAAGGTTGACAAATAACAAGGTACAGTCCCAATGTTACCAAACGACATGGCAGGCCATTAATTTAAGTCCCTCATGAGTCCCAAGATTGGCAGAGCATGGCAGGCTACTGAATAATGATACAGCTACACGCAAGGTCCAAGCATGCCATAAGGCTAGAGACCATTCCCAAAGCTGTTTCTTATATACAGGAAGCAGATAACATACGCAAAGCAGCTACTTTGCTGGCTGTGGTAGATCCCACCATGGAGTTGATTTCTAGTCTCATCATGGTGAATAACTACCACCAGTTGCCCAGCCACTCAACCAGGCCCAGACAAGTTGACACACGAACATAACCACCACAACATTTTTAACTGACAGTGTACTTTACCAACCATGATATCCTTCTCCAAAGAATGGTCGTCCCTTCTGTACACATGAACCAAGTAGGTGACACAAAGTCTGACTATTCTTGTTTCTAAGGAACAATCCAGCCGCACTTTTTAGACATCAGATTTGTTCATTTTTCTGGCAGTCCATGGTATATTCAGTATTATTTGCCAAGACCACAATTCAAATCCATCAATTTTTCTCTGGTATTCCTTATTTAATACCCTACTTTCATGTGCATATGAGGTAATATGTATAATAATTATATGCTGAAAATACCATGGTGTGTGTCAGATGCACCTTAGTCCTTAAAGTAACATCTTTGCTCTTTAACACTTTAATGAGGTCTTTTGTAGCAGATTTGCCCAATGCAATACACCCTTTGATACCTTGTCTGCTGTTTCCATGACTACTTATTGTGGATCAAAGTAAAATGAAATCCTTGGCAACTTCAACCATAGCTATTTCTGATGATTAGAATATTTTGCTTTTTAGTTTGTTCTCTATGCTATTATGTATTTCTTGATATTAAGTATGTGACATCCATACAAATTTATTATGTGAATAATATAAAAGAAGAGTGAAGTGTGACAAGTAGAATCCCTATCCATGATATAGGATTTACTGATAAAATATTTCACCCATTAAATATTTCTTAAGTGTCAATTTTGTATTGAGTATCAATTATGCATTAGAGTCTGAGGAAAAAATTAAGAAAGACCTTGACCTTATAGAACCTCTAGCTCAGAACCAGAAAACAAATTTATAAGCAAATATAAAAAATAATAAAATAGATTTTCAAAATGGTGTCTCTTTAATAGTCCCCACACTAATTCTTTCTAGCACCTTAGTGCCTGAAAAACTAGGTACAGCAATTTTAAATAGGGATTCTGGTGCTCTAAACAAATCACTGAGTCAGAGTGTGCCAAGCCCAGGGGAGTAGGATTAGAAAGAAGAAAGGGACAGGGGAAAAATAACAAAAACAGGGGAATCTTCCCCACAGAGTGCCAACTGGAATGCAAGAAAGGCCATCAGAGAGCTCCTTGGAGTAGGGAAGAAGGTGCACCATACCAGAGAACCAGTGGCAGTGGCCACCCCACAGATCTACCTTCAGCACCTGCTTTTATCAATAAACTTGGGTCTGATGGGTGTGAGCAGACATTTCTCTAGCTCCAGCACTGCTGAAATCCAAGCAAAGAGAACATTAATGACTTAAGCAGGCAGTCCCCAGGAGGAGCTCCCACAGTGGATCGCAGAAGGGGGCAGTTATCCTGGGTCAGCTTTTTTGGCATGGAGAGGCCAGTACCTGCTTTTGTTGGCAAACCTGGGTCCCCTGGGTGCAAGCAGGCATTTATCTGGCTCCAGCACCACTGAAACCTGAGCAGAGAGAGCGTTGGCATCACAAATGGGTGGACACTGGGAGGAATTCTTAGAGCAGAATTCCACAGGATAGCAGAACGGGGCAGTTATCATAGGTCAGCTTTCTGGCATGGAGGAGCCTCGAGAGTGCAGTTTTTGCATGTGTCTGTACCTGGTGGAAAGTGGCAGCCCCTAACAATTGGAGTCTTTGCTGATCTTGAGCTGCAGGCCTGTGAATAACAGTACAACATCATCATTAGCAGCCCACTCAAAGCCCTAGGAACCACTTGTGGCACCTTGGAGCTTTTCTTCATTCTCTCTTCTCCTTTGACTTTCTCCACCTATACCCTCACTCATCCAAAAAAAATAAAACAAATAAACACATTCAGCCACCATAATACCTGCCAGCTTGAATCCTAAACCCTCTTTATGACAAATATACTTGATCCACATTCCACACAGTGATTGCATCATCACAAAGAAAACTGCAGAGCAACGCAGCACACCTGAATTAATAACCAAAAAAATAAAATACACCAGCTCCACTCTCAAAATATTAAACCCTGAAATCAAAACAAAACAAATCAATACATAACCAACAGCTAAAGACAGCTTGAAAATGTCTAGGAAATAACAGGCAACCTCAAATTAAAAAAAAAAAAAAAAAAACAAAAAAAAAAAAAAAAAAAAGAACAAGGCATTAGAAGAAGAACCCCAAAAAAAGGTCTCATTAAACATGGAGGAGGAGGAGGAGGCAAAAGGCTTATCTGAGAAGGAATTTAGAAGATATGTTTACAGAGCTCTACAAGAGCCTAAGGAAACCCCACACAGAAGCAAGAACACAGACAGTTCCCTGGAAGAACTCAGGAAAATCATTCAAGAACAAAATAAAAAAATTAATGCACAATCAGAAATCATACAAAAACAGCAGTTAGAAATCCAGAAGATGAATACCAAACTTAGAGAATTACACAATACAGTGGAAGCACAAAAGAGTAGAATAGAACTGGCTGAAGAACACATTTTTCAACTAGAAGACAAATCCCTGGACACCAGCCTGTATGAAGAAAAATCAGGACAAAGATTTAAGAGAAATGAAGAGAACCTAAGAGTTATAGGGGATGACATGAAAAGAAAAAAATATATGCCTCATTAGAATTCCAGAACAAGAAGAAGTGGAAGACCTATTAACAGAAAACATCCCCCATATCATGAAGGAAGAAAAGATATTTGTCCAAGAAGCTCATAGAACCCCAGACAGTATCGATCCCAACAGAAAAACACTGCAGCATATTAGAATCAAATCCTCCAAAACCAAAGACAAAGAAAAAATTTTGTGACCTGCCCAGGACAAAGGAAATATGACTTATAATAATCAAACAGTTAGACTGAGCACTGATTACTCAGCAGAAACCATGTAGGCAAGAAGGCAATGGGACAGCATATATAAAACACTGAAGGAAAAGAACTTCCAACCAAGAATCCTATATCCAGCAAAATTATCTATCAAATGTGAGGGCAAAATCAAGGCATTCTCAGAGAAATAGAAATTAAGGGATTTTGTGAAAACCAGACCAACTCTACCAGAAGTGTTTAAGGAATTCCTTCCAATAGAGAACCCACAAGAGAGGTCAACAAAATCAGGATACATGACATCAACACTAAAATCAAATCAGAAATAGGAACTCAAAATAAGACCATAAAACATTGTACATTAAAAATCAAGAAAGTCAATCTGCACACAACAACAGCAACTAACCTAATATAGGGAATAAAACTCCTAGGCATAAACTTCCAAATGAAGAGGAAAACAGGGCAATGTCCTCATAGAGCACACTGTCCTAAAAATGTAGAGACAATAATTCACTCCAAGGTAACCACAGAGAAAATTAAAAATCTCCATAAGCAAATCCAGAAGGAAGGAAACATATGGGTTTAATAAGCACAAAACCAACAATAGAGAAGAAAAAAGAGGAAGTATTTGACAACAAATCGAACTTAGCACAGAAAAGTATACGGAGCAAGGAAACACCAACAACACAACAACAACAACAACAACAATAGAATGACAGCAATCGCTTCATATCTATCAGTAATTACACTCAATGTGAATGGACTAAATGCAGCCATCAAGAGAAAGAGAGTGACAGACTGGATAAGAAAAGAAGACCCATCAATATGCTACCTACAGGAGACCCACCTTAGACTCAAAGATAAAAACAAATAAAGCATTAAGGACAGGAAAAAATATACCAAGCCAATGGTAAAAAAAAAAAAAAAAAAAGAGCAGGAGTGGCAATATTAATTTCTGATAAAAGGAACTTTAAGGTGAAAACATCATAAGATCCAAAGAAGAATACTATATGAAGCTGAAAGTGTCAATTGACAAAGAACATGTTATGATAATAAATATTTATGTACCCAATGAAAGTGCTCCAAAATATGTGAAGCAAATATTAACTAAATTAAAAGGGTCAATACACAAATCTATAATAGTAGTAGGAGACCTTAACACACCACTTTCAAGGAAGGACAGATCAATTAGAAAAAAAACTCAACAAAGATACAGAAGCACTCAACACAATCAACCAACTTGACCTCATAGACATATATAGAGCATTCCATACAACAAAAGCACAATTCACATTCTTCTGCAATGCACATGGATCCTTCTCCAGAATAGCTCAAATGTTAGGACATAAAACAAGCATCAGTAAACTCAAAAGCACTGAAATACTACAAAGAATCTTCTCAGACCATAATGCCATAAAATTCAAAATTAATAATAGGATGATCAAGGAAAAAACATCAAACATGTGGAAGCTAAATAATTCACTGCTCAAAAACTACTGGGTAATGGAAAAAATAAAAATATTCCTAGAAACAAATGAGAGTGAAGATATATCATACCAAAACCTATGGGACACAGCAAAAGCAACACTCAGAGATCAGTTTATAATAGTAAATGCATACATGAATAAAGAGGAAAGAAACAAAACCAACGTTCTAACTCATCAACTCCAACAACTAGAAAAAGAACAACAAAAGAATCCTACAGTATCTAGAAGTAAGGAAATAATAAGGAGCAGAGCAGAAATAAATGAAACAGAAAATAAAACAAAACAAAAATACCATAGAGAAAACCAACAAAACAAAAAGCTGGTTCTTGGAAAAGATTAACAAAATTGATAAGCCATTGGCAAATCTAACAAAAGAAAAGAAAGAGAAGATGAAAATTACAAGAATAGTAAACAAAAAGGGTGTCATCAAACAGAACTAACTGAAATAAAAAAATACTGACAGGATATTATGAAAAACTGTACTCCAACAGATTTGAGAACCTAGACAAGATGGAGAAGGTTCTAGAATCACAAGTCTTACATGAACTATCCCACTCAGAGACAGAATACTCGACCAGACTGAAAACAAAAAAAAAGAAATTGAAGAGGTCTATAAAAACTCCACACAAAGAAAACTCCTGGCCCAGATGGCTTCCCTGGAGAATTTTACCAAATACTCAGAGAAGAGTTGAAATCTATACTATTCAAACTACTCCAGAACATAGAAAATATGGAATACTCCCAAACTTATTTTACAAAGCCAGCATAACACTAATACCAAAATCAGGGAAAGACACTACTAAAAAGAAAAACTACAGACCAATATCACTCATGAACATAGAAACAAAAATCTTCAACAAAATCCTAACCCACAGACTCCAACAGCATATAAAAAAAAAAAAAAAAAAAAATAATAATAATACATCCTGACCAAGTGGGATTCATACCAGGTATGCAAGGGTGTTTCAACATCAGAAAAACAGTCAATGTAATCCACCACATAAAGAAACCAAAAGCAAAGAACCATATGATTTTATCAATCAAAGCAGAAAAGGCATTTGTTAAAATCCAACACCTGTTCTTGTTCAAAACTCAAGCAAAAGAGGGATAGAAGGGACATTCCTCAACATAATAAAAGGCATATATGCAAAGTCAATGGCCAACATCATTATTAATGGAGAAAGACTCAAGGCATTCCCCTTATGAACAGGAACCAGACAGGGATGTCCTCTATCACCACTTCTATTTAAGATTGTATTGGAAGTCCTGGTCAGGGCAATAAGGCAAGAAAGAGACATAAAAGACATTCAAATTGGCAAAGAGGAAGTAAAACTATTTCTATTTGTGGATGTTATGATCCTGTACATAGAAAACCCAAGAAACTCAACAAGAAAAATTCCTGGAGCTAATAGAGAAGTCCAGCAAAGTGACCGGATACAAGGTCAACATGCAAAAATTAGTTGGATTCTTCTACACCAAAACAGAGTCCTCTGATAAAGATGTGAGGAAAACAATACCAGTTGCAATAGCTACTAAAAAGATAAAATATCTAGGAATAAACCTTACCAGAGACACAAAATCTATACAAAGAAAACTATAAAACACTGCTACAAGAGACAAAAAGAGCACTGCATAAATGGAAGAACCTACCTTGCTCATGGATAGATAGACTGAATATTGTGAAAATGTCAATACTACCTAAAGCAATCTACACATTTAATGCAATCCCAATTCAGATACCAACACAATTTTTTAAGGACATGGAAAAACCAATTACTAACTTCATATGGAAAGGAAAGAGTCCTCAGATAAGCAAAGCACTTCTGAAGAAGAACAAAGCAGAATGTCTCACACTCCCAGATCTTCAGAACTACTATGTAGCCACGGTAGTCAAAACAACATAGCATTGGTACAATGATAGATAGACCAATGGAACAGAATCAAAAATCCAGATATAGACCCATCCATCTCTCGACAGCTGATCTTTGACAAAGGTCCAAAACCCATCAAATGTGGAAGAGATACCATCTTTAACAAATGATGCAGACAAAACTGGATATCCACTGCAGAAAAATGAAGCAAGATCCATACTTCACCCCATCCACAAAAACAAACTCAATGTGGATCAAAGACTTAAATGTAAAAACCTAAAACTATAAAATTCATCATACATGAAATAGGGACAACTCTGGGAGTCCTAATTTATGACATAAATTGACTATCAGACATATCCCAGAATGCACAGGAGGTAGAAGAGAAGCTAGATGACTGGGACCTTTTAAAAATTAAATTCTTATGTGCATTGAAAAATTTCATCAAAAGGGTAAAAAGAGAACCTACAGATTGGGAGAAAATATTTGCCTATGATATATTTGATAAAGGGCTTATCTCCAAAATATATAGAAAACTTCAACACCTCAACAACAGAAAGAAAAACAACACAATTCATAAATGGGCAGAAGACTTGAACAGACACTTCACCAAAGAAGATATACAGGCAGCCAACAAACACATGAGAAATTGCTCACAATCATTAGTCATCAGAGAGATGCAATCAAAACAACAATGAGATATCATCTCACCCCAGCAATCATAGCAAAGTTCAACAGGACAGAAAATAATCATGCACAGTGGTAGAAGAGGTTGCGGAGAGATTGGAACTCTTGTGCACTGCTGGTGGATTTTAAAATGGTACAACCATTGTGGCAAACAGTATGGCGTTTCCTTAAAAAACTGAAAATAGAAGTACCATTTGAGCCAGCAATTCCATTACTAGGAATATATCCTAAAGAGGTGAGAGACAGCGCATGAACAGACATATATACACCTATGTTCATCACAGCACAGCTCACTATAGCAAAGAGATGTAAACAACCTAACTGCTCATCAATGGATGAGCGGATAACCAAATTATGGCACATGCACACAATGAAATACTATGCTATATTAAAGAAAAATGAGGGATACATGAATCATCTAACAAGATGGCTGAGCTGGGAGGACATTATGCTGAGTGAAATAAGCCAATCGCAGGCCAAATAGTGTATGAGCTCATTACTGTAAAAAGACAAAGAAGAGTTTGCTTGCTAAAGGGAACTCACTTTGTAGGTTACTGGGCTGGGGAGGGAAGGGGACAGATTAATTCTGGGCTACTTGGGGCCCACACAATGATGTGGGTAAGTGGAGGGATGTATGAAAAGAGTCTGTGACCATCATGATAACATTAGGAAAAGGGAGGTCCCCGAACTATGCACATAGAAGATAGATGACAGAAACTAATATCAACCATTGTGCTCACAATACTGCATTACCATTAACACCAAACACCAGGCTGCAGATAAACACATAAACACTGGAGAGGATCAGATGGGGGTCAGTGAACAGGAGGATACTCTAGACCAAGAGTAGATTCAGCAGAGGCAAATTTTGCACCAGTGATACAAAATATGTGTAATCCTTACAGAAACAGTAGAAGGCAGACATAGAGTAATCCCTCACAGACACTCAGACACTGTGGGAGAGAGATCCAACAGATCTACCACTCAGGACCATAGTACTGGGGGACACCAGACTCAATTGGTACAGCAAAACACATAAAAGTCTTGCTCCTCATCCTACATTGGTGAGTAGCAACTCATCCTTTAATAAGGGGTCTTAAAAGCTTTCAAGCGGCCGTCTAAGATGCATCTAATGGTCTCCTACCATCAGAAGTGAAGAAAAAGGAAAAAAAAATATGGCATTTGGCAGCAATCAGCGCTAGGACATAATGGTCCTTAAGCTCAGAACAACAAGATGGTGCCCAGCTACCAATGCCAATCACTGAGGAAAGTATCAAATCTAGAGATCCTGGATAGAGTGGGAGGAAAAATGTGGAAAAAATCCAAAAACTCAATAATGACCAAAATTACTGGTCGGATGGAGTCTGGTGAGACCCCCAATACTATGGTCCTGGAATACATTCTGGGCCTGCAATAAAGCTCACTCCCAAGGGCTGGTCCTCAGCCCAATAGTAAACAAGACGTACATGCAGACCACTCAACCCAGGGTGACACACTCACATACTCTATGGAAATACATCCCCTGGAGCAATCGACCATGGGGCACTAGAGGCACAACTTTCACAAGGAGAAAATGCAAGACAAACAGGAGTCATAATTATGAGGGGTACGCGGGGCAGGGTTTACTGGGCATGGTGGCAGGGGGAGTCTGGGTTAGTTTTGAGCATGGTAAATGGGAAGCGAAACTAAATGTACACATAATGTTGAATGTAAAACAAACTCTTAAAATAATTAAAAACAAAGAAACAAATAAAAGGTCTTGTGTTAAGAAAAAAATAGAGTATCATATTAAAAAAAAAAAAAAAGCCTCACTGCCATTGAGGCAATTTTGACTCATAGCTACCTCCTTTTTGTTTCTGATGCAGTAAGTCTTTATAGAAGTAAATTGCCCAGTCTTTCTTCCATGTAGCGGCTGATGGGTTTGAACTGCCAACCTTCTGGTTAGCAGTCAAATGCCTTAGGCAATACATCACCAGAAGATAATTATTTTGAGGCAAGAGAGGTGATTTAAATAAAGTTCTCTCTGGGAAGCTGATTTTTTTTTTTTTCTTTTTTTTTCTTTTTCCCTTGACACAAATGAGAACAATGAATAAGGAAGAATGAAGAAGAGTTGGTGTTTCTGAGCTGTGATTTTGGCAAAGAATACTGAAAGTACCATGGACTGCCAGAAGAACTAACAAATCTGTCCTGGAAGAAGTGCGGCCAGAATGGTCCTTAGAAGCAAAAATAGCCAGTCTTCACCTCACCTACTCTGGTCATGTTGTCAGAAAGTACCATTCCCTAGAGAATGACATCATGCTTGGCAAAGTGGAGGTCAGTGAAAAAGGAGAAGACCTTGAATGAGATGGATTGACACAGCGACTGCAACAATTGGCTCAGGTGAAGCAAGGATTGTGAAGCTGGTGGAGGACTGGGCAATATTTCCTTTGTGTTGTGCATAGATTCACTCTAAGTCAGAATCAACTTGACGGCACCTAACAACAATGATGACAACAACAACGTTATACTTATTGTACTTTAATATTTATGTTACTATAAAGTTGGGCAATCCTATTTCCATAGTGATACTGCCTCGGAAACCCAAAGAGGGGTCACTATGAGTCAGACCGACTCGACGGCAAATAACAACAACAACAACATACTTGCTACCATCAAGTAAGGCACTTGACTGCTAACCAGAAGCCTGGTGGTTCAAACCCACGAGCCACTCTTTGGAAGGAAAGTTGAACAATCTACTTCCGTAGTGATATTGCCTCAGAAATCCAAGAAGTGGTCGTTAAGAGTCAGGTCCAACTCGAAGGCACATAACAACAACAATCATATCAGCCAACCTTTCTTCTGTGGAGCCACCAATCTTTAGAATCATTTGTTCCACCCAGAACCTTAATGTTACCATAAAAGTCCCTGAGTAACCTACACATATAATCTTTTCCAGCAAATGAAATCCACTCTTTTCCTCTAAGAGATCCATGCTCATTCTCCCCTTATGCTTATGGTGTTTCTCCATGCATTTCTTGTCCATTCCTTTTCAATTAAATTAGTACATATGCATTACAAATACAGGGGTGAAGAGGTGGCATAGTGCCTAAGGCTAACCAGAAGGCTGGCAGTTCAAACCCACCAGCCACTGCTCAGAAGGAAGGTTGGGCAATCTACTTCCGTAATGAGATCACCTAGGAAACCCAAGGAGGGGTCGCTATGAGATCTGACTCAGCAGCAGTGTTTGGTTTTTGGTTTGCACTACAAATAAGAACAAATGTTATTAAGGCAGCTCCAACACTTTTTAATTTTCTTAGAGATTGAACTTTGGTATATTGTACCCTAATACTCGTTGAATGTTTTCATATTTAAAATAGATTATTTTCATGTTATGTTTTGAGTATTTCTAGTTGGCCATGTTGTTGAGGGGCAAAATCCAGTTTAAGGCAATAAAACATAAAGACAAAGATTTTCCCTTGTTTATATTTGTGGCAACATGTTCTTCTGCACTATAGTTGGCTGTCCTCCACCTTGCTTATACTTATTGTACTTTAATATTTATGTTACTATACTTGCTACCATCAAGTAGATGGTAGGATTTTCATAGGATTTTCTAGGTTGTCATCTTTAAGGAGGGAGCTCTGGTAGCATAGTATCTAAGGCACTTGACTGTAGAGTCTTGCTTAGACTCTACAAGATAATCAATGACTCAGAACCTACTGAAAGAGTATTATTTCTTTTGATAATTTATCCTAATTCCTATGAATTTCCAGATATTTGATTTAATTCTTTTGAAATGAATTGCATAGGATATATTGTCCATTCTATCAGGACTCTGCTTGCCTAAACATTTATTGTTGCTACCCAAAACAAGATTTCTTTCAATTCACCAGTAGTGGAGATTGATTAGACATGACTCCAAAGAAAAAGAATACTATCATGTTTCTCTTGAAACTTCATGGAGATATCAGTAAAATCTGTTGGAAATAAATGAACCAAATGCACAAAAGCCATATAGAAATTAACATGGAAGTCAAATATGCATAATTTTGGAAAACTGCACATAAATGTCATATATTGACATTGATTTCCATTTTTATCTCAGTAAGGAAGTCTCACAAATCTTTCCCTGGAAAAGGCTAAATCCAATAAAGTTTTTTTTTTCTTTAACTATTGGTGTTACACTGACTCTCTATTGTGTACCTCACAGTTTTTAGACTCCAGTTTTTCTGTTGTTGAATGTTGATTATTTTGGTATTACAAAAAGAGAAATATATATATATATATATAGGAGCTCTGGTACCTTAGTGCCTAAGGCACTTGACTGCTAAGCAGAAGGCTGGTGGTTCAAACCCACCAGCCACTCCTCAGAAGGAAGATGGGATAATCTACTTCCATAGTGATACTGCCTCAGAAACCCAGGGAGGGATCACTCTGAGTCAGGTCTGACTCGACAGCACATAACAACAACATATATAT
>NW_006921702.1:8679790-8692020 GCF_000298275.1 Orycteropus afer afer | reverse complement strand
ATATATATATATATATATATATTTCTATCTACAGTTCCAAATAGTTCATGGTGATAATATAATTTTCACAAGTAGGCTGTTCTTGGGGTGGAATGGAGTGGCCTAACTTTATATATGCAGTTAGTTCCCATATGAGAGTAAGTAGAAATTATATTCTTTCTCTCTCTGTTCTGACTGAATTCTTAAGACAACAAAAAACACTATTTCTACATAGTAAAATGAAATGGAAGATCCCCATGCAGAACCACAAACAAAAAGAATCAAATTTAACTTCATGACTCTGAAACCCTCACTTATATGTTGTTGTTTTGGTTGTTAGTTTCCCTATCATCATTCCCAACTCTTGGCAACACTTTGCAAAAGGAAACAAAATGAAACTTTGCATTATCCTGTGTGCTATTGTATGATTGGTTGCTGATTGTACCATTGTAAACCATGGGCTTACATTGTTTGATTTTCATAAGTAAATGGTCAGTCCTTCCTTCCTAGTCCATCTTAGTCTGGTCCATCCTAGCAATGCACAAGGCTCACTGACCAATAAGTGGTGGATGTATATGAGGTATATTGGCTAGTAATCAATCTGGGTCTCCCACCTCATTAATATGGCAGTAAAAGGGAAATTGAAGATTAGAGAAATTATTTGGAGAAATTAATCCATGTATTGTGAATATGCCAACTCATGATAAAGGAATGAATGAGATGCATTTCTGTCACTTAAAAACCATGCAAAATTCTCTCAAGGGAACCAAAGTTTGATAAATATCCTGACAACTCTTTTAATGCTTCACACCTGAGAATTCTAAAAAGCAAAATAGGGTGTTCAACAGTGCTTTATGTGGGATGACCTGTTTATCCTATTGAAAGATCCTCCCCAGACTCTCTCCTTCTCATTGCCTTATTTTTATTCCTCATACACATTGCTACCTAAGACATTTAGATTTATTTATTTATTTATTTTCTTTCTCTCCCACTAGAATGTCAGTTGTATAAGAGCTTGGGTGGAACTTGCCTGCCTGTCTACTGTTTCAGCCTTACACACAGATTAGGGACCAATCTTTTAGACTATGGTCCAAATACAAATGCTGCCTGTATGAACATCTGAATATTGACTAAAATGCACCTGGTACATGGAGATAGAAATGGTTTTAGAACAGTTGCTTGGTCTTCTGTGGCTCAGAATAAGGACTAGGTTGACACTAATGTGATTGTTTTCTTTAATTCTAGTGAGAGTTAAAATTAAAACCAAACAAAGTGATGAAAGTTAATATATGCTATTATGAGAGAAGTGAGAATGATAGTTCAGGTGTGGGAATGAAATGAAAATCTAACATGAGAAATTTAAATAATGACATTGTGTACGGAGCTCATGTCTGGGCTGCTATAATGATAGCCAACATTTACCTACTTCTCTCTTCAGCAGTCCCTCATCCAAACTCATTATTAACTAATTAATTAATACCAAGGTCAGGAGGAAATTAATATTTCAAAACCAAGTTTTTGGAAGATAAATTAAAGCATCAAATTAGGATTGAGTTATTTGCTTAAGATCACAAAACTTATAAGTCAAAAGTACCTGGAATCTATTGTTATAGCACTATCATCATCAGGAAAAAAAGAAAGAAGTTTTTAGTAAGAGAAAAATCCAGATGTCTCTCTCAGGAAAAATAATGAAATATTTTTAATTTTAAAAGATCACTAAAACTTTCAGCAAATATGTAACTCATTTCTAGTAGTTAAAAATTGCAAAGACATTTTCAAAAAAGACTACAATTTAGAATATATTCCCTTTAATTAAATAAGAAAATCAATTTAGTAGGAAGTATAAATCTGGTGGCATAGTGCTTAAGGAATTTGATGGTTCAAACCCACCAGCCACTCCTTGGAAGGAAGGTTGAACAATCTACTTCCATAGTGATACCACTTTGGAAACCCAAGGAGGGGTCATTATGCATCAAAATTGACTCAACAGCAGTGAGATTGTTTTTTTGGTTGGTATATTAAATAAACAATGAGTGATGTACTGAGGAGAAGGTAATTTCCAGGGAAGCACACTGGGGAAATGTGTGGAAATGAACTATCTAAAAAGAGCATTCTGAGAAACATATTGGGTTTACCCCCTGAGCACCCCAAATACTTTACAATTGCTGCTTAATTTGCTACTAAGCTACTAAAATATTTTCCCTCTATTTTTAAACAATAAAGTGCTAGGAACTTTCAGTAATACTCTAAGTGAAAGACTAAATTGTATGGAGAAATTTAACTATGTTCATCTTTCAAGAAAGTTATGTCCTTTATCACAATAAAGCAAACTTGAAATTAAGATGGCAACATGAAAAGCCCAAAATCTGTCAGAAGCTTAGGAAGGAAGTTGTTTAGTAGGATCAATCAACAGCAAGTGGCTTCCTGAGCAGATGATGGCCCTTATGTATCTAGTAGACTTCTTCCTGGTCCTCGAATGCCTCATTGATGAAATGTCAAGTGCCCTCATCAGTGGTGGAGAGTCTGTCAGGATCAGCTCATCATTTGCATGGTCCCAGAGTATGTGCTACAAGCTTAGTTTATCTCAAATGCAACATTTGTAAAATCAAGGATTTTTAAAATGTGAGAATTTTTGGCAAATTTGAGAGACATAAGGGCAATGATAATTCTAAAATGATGAATAATTCATGTGTTTTTCAATAAATTTCAATAATTTGCTGATGAACTCCAACACTACTTGTTCTTGTCTTCTTTAGAAGTTCCTAAATTATAAGCAGTAGTTATGATATAGCTTTAAGCTATGTATTCTTTTTAACTGGGATTACATAAAACATAGGTAGCTATTCAATAGTATAAAGCAATGCTGTCTATTTTTTATTCACATTGTATTTTGGCCGTTGAAGCACATTTTAAAGCACTTGAAAAATTTGAGAAAGTCTTCAAATATTCCTTTTCTCAAATGTAAATTTTTAAAGAAATTTAGATTTCATTCAAATTATTACATAGATTTAAATTCTGATTTCAGTCATTCATATGGAAGGTTTGATTTGAGACTTTCCTTGGAAAAGATAATTATTGTAGTTAATATTATTAAAATTTATGCTTACTGTAACTCTGGAATAAATGAAGATTTCCTTTATAATAGAAAATTTATATATATATATTTAAAATCAGTAATTCTTTGGAAGTATTTTGCATTTCCATTCCAACTGCACTTATTGCCAATGTTAATGTACTTCTGTAACTGTAAGAATGCAATTCTGAAACCATGATTTATAGCTGATGATGGTGGTGATAGTGATTAGGACAATGATGGTAATTAATACTTATTGAATGTTCACTATGTACTAGCTTGTTGATTAGGTATTTTTCTGCTCACTCAATGAGAAATACCTAGAGAAAATTAAAACAAAGCAAAATTTTAAAAATTTTTGCCTAGATATGCCTGAAAGCATTAAATATTAATGTCCGATTGTGGTGCCTAGGCCTCTGTTTTCTAGGTTTTGAAGGAATCCAGATGCTCAGTTTGAGAACCAAAACCCTAGGCTGAGAATTTACATAGCTTATGTCACTTAAACCACAATTTGTTGCAACTTAACTCCATTTATCAAAGCAAGGAATGTGAGTTGAGAGTTTAAGCAACTTTCTCATCATCACATATCTATTGTTATGTGAGGCCTGAATTTAATTCACATTGTTTTAACCAAAATTCTATATAGTGAGATAAAAAAATGAATATTGAGTATCTCCTCCACAGTTTTTGGTAAATTCACTGCTATGATAGATAGATAGATATAAAGATAGACCAAAATAAATATTTTTATTAAATCCTCTGTTGACAGCAAACACAAAGAATCATTATAAATTTTTGATTTTTATTTTTTATTCATAGCTGGCAATTAGTTTTGTGGGAGTCATCTTTGGTTCCTAAAGCCTAATTACTCTGCTCTCCAAAGTAGAGTCGAGCTCAATGATGTGAATGGATTAAAGTTTTCTGGACCTTCATTTTCTCATGTGGCACAACTCAAAATGATAATAAACAGCTGCAAATATTCTTTAATTATTAGAACATGGAATGCATGAAGTATGAATCTAGGGGCATTGGAAGTTGTCAAAAATGAAATGGAATCCATAAAAATTGATATCCTAGGTTTTAGTGAGCTGAAATGGACTGGTATTGACCATTTTGAATCAGACAACCATATGGTCTACTATGCCAGGAATGACAAATTGAAAAGGAAAGGTATCATGTTCATCATGAAAAAGAATATTTCAAGATCTATCTTGAAGTACAATGCTGTGTGTGACAGGATAATAACCATATGCCTACAAGGATGACTAGTTATTGCTACTAATATTCAAATTTATATGCACCAAATACTAAAGCCAATCTTGAAGAAATTAAAAATTTTTACCCATTTCTGCAGTCTGAAATTGAGCAAACTTGCAATCAACTTGTATTGATAATTACTTGTGATTGGAATCACAAAATTGGAAACAAAGGAAAATCAGCAGTAGTGGGAAAATATGGTCTTGGTGAAGGAAATGGTGCCAAAGACCACATGACAAAATTTTGCAATATGAATGATTTATTTAATCCAAATACTTTTCTTTTAGCAACATAAATGCAGGCTATACACTTGGACCTCTCCAGATGGATACACAGGAATCAAACTGACTACTTCTATGGAAAAAGAAGCTCCATCTCATCAGTTAAAATAAGGCAAGAAGCTGATGGTGGAACAGACCATAAATTGATAATATGTCAAGCTCAAGTTGAAGCTGAAATAAATTATAATAAGTCAACAAGTACCAAAATATGACCTTGATTATATCCCACCTGAATTTAGAGACTATCTGAAGAATAGACTTGAAGTACTGAACACAAATGACCAAAGATCAAACAAGTTGTGGGATGACATCAAAAACATTATATATGAAGAAAGTAATAGGTCTTTAAAAGGACAACCAGGAAGAAAAGACAAAGACAGATGTCAGAAGAAACTCTGAAACTTGTTCTTGAATGGTGAGTAGCTAAAGTAAATGAAAGAAATGATGAAATAAAAGAGCTGACTTCAAAGGGCAGGTCAAGAAGACAAAGTAAAGTATTTTAAGGAATTGTGCAAAAACCTGGAATTAGAAACTGAAAGGAAAGAAAACACTCAGCATTTTTGAAGCTGAAAGGACTGAAACAAAAATTCAGGCCTATAATTGCAATACTGAAGTATTCTATGACCTAAATATGGAATGATGGAGGAAGTATCGAAAGAAGATTGAAGGAATACACAGAGGGACTTTACCAATAATAATCGGTTGACATTCAGCCACTTCAGGAGGTAGTATAGGATCAAGAATCAATGGTATGGAAAGAAGAAGTACAGGCTGCACTGAAGGACTGAAGAAATTGGCAAAAAAACAGGCTCCAGGAATTGATGGACTACAAATGGATGTTTCAACAAATGGAGGCAGCACTGGGGCTGTTTGCTTGTTTATGCAACTGACTAAATGAGGGCCATATTTGTGCCCATTGCAAAGAAAGGTGATCCAACTGAACATGGGCATTATTAATATCACACAAAAGTAAAATTCTGGTGAAGATAATTGAAAAGGGATTGCAGCAGTATATTGACTGAGAACTGCCAAAAATTCAACCTGGATTCAGAAGAGGTTTGGAATGAGGGATATCATTGTTGATGGATGGATCTTGGCTGAAAGCAAAGAGTGCTAGAAAGATTTTTATCTGTGTTTTATTTACTATGCAAATGCATTTGACTATGTTGATCATAACAAGTTGTGGATAACATTATGAAGAACAAAAATTCCAGAAGAGTTAATTCTGTACAGGAGGAACATTTACACAGACCAAGAGGCAGTCATTTGAATAGAACAAGAGGATTCTGAGTGGTTATAAGTTAGGAAAATTGTGTGTCCGAGTTGTAGCCTTTCACCATACTAATTCACTTTGTATGCTAAGCAAATTAACTGAGAAACTGGACTCTACGAAGAAGAACGTGGCAACAGGATTGGAGGAAGACCTATTAACAACCTGAGATATGCAGATGACAAATCCTCGCATGCTGGAAATGAAGAGGACTTGAAATGCTTACTGATGAAGATCAAAGACTACAGTCTTTGGTATCAATTACACTTTAACATAAAGAAAACAAGGATGATCACAATTGGACCAATAAACATCGTGATAAATTGAGAAAAGATTGAAGCTGTCAGGAATTTCATTTTACTTGAAAGCACAATCAACACCTATGGAAACAGTAGTCAACAAATCAGACAACATATTGCATGGGTAAAATCTGCAAAAGACCTCTTTAAAGTGCTAAATAGTAAAGATGTTACTTTGAAGACTAACGTGTGCCTGCTCCAAGACGTGGTATTTTCAATCACCTCCTATATATGTGAATGCTTGACAATAAGTCAGACTGAGGAAGAATTGATACATTTGAGTTGGGGTGTTTGTAAAGAATACTGAAAATACTATGCACTGTCAAAAGAAAGAGCAAAACTGTCTTGGAAGACATGCAGCTGGAATGATCCTCAGAAGCAAGAATGAACAGATTTCCTTTTACATGCTTTGTTCATGTTGTCTGAATGGGTCAGTCCCTGGAGAAGGATATGTTTATTTTACAGGGTGAAGAAGAGTGTCAGTGAAAAATGGAAAGATCTTCAATGAGATGGATTAACACAGTAGCTGTAAAAATGGGCTCAAGCCTGGCAATGAGTGTGAGGATGGCACAGGACCAGGCAGTGTTTTGTTCTGTTGTGCATAGGGTTGATATAAGTCAAAACTGACTAATCAGGACATAAAAACAAAAACAACAACATACGTTTTCTATTCTAGATATGTCATACCAAGGAGGATCATATAATATCTATCTTTTTGTGACTGATTTATTTTACTCAATATAGTGTTTTTAAGGTCCAACCACATTGAAACATTCTTCAGGATTTATTTTTTCTTTATGTTAGAACAATTTTCCATTTTTCCATTGTACGTATGTAGCATACACACACACACACACACACACACACACATATATATATAACTTTTATATATATTACCTTTTTTTGTGATTTGGATGAAAGTTTATAGAGTAAATCAGTTTTCCATTCAACAATTCACACACATTTTTCTTCACATGACTGATTGCAATTGCATCAATGTACCATCACTCCTCAAACATTCTGCCTATGTTTCTCATTTCCATTCCTCTTAATCTCTTAACCCTTCTTGCCTTCTGAAATTAGTCCTTGGGCAAATCCTACCCTTTTGATATCAAATGCTTGAATGTTCTAAGGAATGTCCACCTCCCTAGAGTTATTGGTTACTTTGTAAACCTGTCTATTGTGTAATTAAAATTAAGCTACAGGAGTGAGTTCAGTTCCAGGTCTGTAGGGTTACCAGAGGCCATAGACTTTGGGGTTCCACCAGTCTCTATCTGACCAGTAAACCTGATCTTTTATATAATTTTGTGTTTTGTTCCACATTTTTCACCCAATATATCAAGGAACTTCTAATATGGTCCCTTTCAGAGCAATTGGTAGTGGTACCCAGGCACCATCTGATTCTTCTGGTCTCATTGCCAAGGAGGCTGAGGTTCACATAGTCCATTAGTACTTTGCACTAATTGTTTCCATGTGTCTTTTTTTTTTCCTTTTCTCTTTGCTCCAGATGCAGAGAATATAGTATTTGCACTTTAAGTAGCCTCTCACAAGCTTTGAAGACTCCAGTTGATACTCACCAAAATAGGTTGTCAAATATATGTTGATATCATTGTTGATGTCAGGTGGATCTTGTCTGAAAAAAAGGAACACCAGAAAGATACTTATCAGTGTTTTTTTTTTTTTCCTAAAAAACTATGCAAAGGCATTCAATTGTGTAGATCATAACAAATTATGAATAACTTTTTGATGAATAGGAATTGCAGAATACTTAGTTGTCCTCATGAGGAACTTTTACATAGATAAAGAAGAGTTGGTCAAACAGAACAATTGTATACTGCATGGTTTAAAATAAGGAATGGTGTGCATCAGGATTGTATCCTCGCCATACTTATTCAATCTTCATGTTGAGAAAATAATCCAGGAAGCTGGACAAAATAAAGAATGTAGCATCAGGATTAGAGGAAGATTTATTAACATCTGTAATATGCAGAAGACAACCTTGAATGCTGAAAGTGAAGGGAACTTGAAACACTTACTGATAAAGATCAAGACTACAGTCTTCAGTATGGATCATTGTTGTTGTTTTTATGTGCTGTTGAGTATGGATTACACCTCAGCATAAAGAACATGAAAATCCTCACAACTTAACCAATAAAGATGATGATGAGTGAAGAAAAGACTGAAGTTGTCAGAGATTTCATTTTACTTGAATCCACAATCAATGCCCATGGAAACAGCAGTCTAGAAATCAGAGGACATATAGCACTGGGAAAATCTGCTGCAAAAAACCTCTTTAAAGTGTTAAATAACAAAGATGTCACTTTGAAGACTAAGGTGCACCTGACCCAAGTCATGATATTTTCAGTCCTATCATATGCATGTGAAAGCTGGACAATGGGTAAGGAAGATGGAAGAAGAATTGATGCATTTGGATTGTGGTGTTGCTGAAGAATACTAAAACTACCATGGATTGCCAGAACAACAAACAAATCTGTCCTGGAATAATTACAGCTAGAATACTCCATAGAAGTAGGAATGGCCGACTTCATTTCATCTACTTTGGTCACATTGTCAGAAGGCACTAGTCTCTGGAGAAGGATATCATGCTTGGCAAGGTAGAGGACCAGCGAAAAAGGCAAAAGACCTCAATGCATTGACCCATGGCTGCAAAAATGTAGCAAGGATTGTGAGTATAGTGCAAGACCAGCAGTGTTTTTTCTATTGTACATAGTGTCCCAGTGAGTTGGAGATGACTAAATGCCACATAACAAGTTTGTTCTTATTTTTGGTTTGCTGATATTTTTTTATTTTAGGTTTATAATTCAGATGTTTGTCCAACTTGAGTTTGTTTTTGTATACAGTGTGATATGTAGGTCTTGTTTCACGGATCAGGGTTGCTTTATAACTGTAGACAGCTTTAAATAGCGTTTACACTTTCATGAAATTAATCTAAGGCATTTGACTGCTAACCAGACAACCCACCAGCCACTCCTCAGAAGGAAGGTTGGGCAATCTACTTCCATAGTGATACCACGTTGGAAACCCAAGGAGGGGTCTCTATGATTCAGCTCCAACTCAATGGCAGTGAGTTTGGTTTTGGTTTACATATTTGTGTGGTATATTCTTCCATATATATATAGGTCTATTTTGGTTTCTTGTCATAATGTTTTCTTTTTATAGGACTTTTGTGTCTCTGATTTGATTTATTCCTAAGTACTTCTTTTGTGTGGTTATGGTAAATGGTATTTCTGATTTTCTTTTCTGAGTTCTCTTCATTAGTGTAGAGGAATCTGACTGATTTTTGTAGCTTGATCTTGTACTTTGCCACTTCACTGAAACTTTCAATTAGTTCCAGTAATTTTCTTGTGGGGCATTTGGAATTTTCTATGTATAGGATCATTTCATCTGCAAATACAATCAGTTTTACTCAATCATTGCCAATTTGGATGTCTTGCATTTCCCTTTCTTGCCTTAGTGTTCTGTCTGGTTAGGACTTCCAATACAATACTGAATAGGAGTGGTAACAAAGGGCATCCTTGTCTGGTACGTATTCATAAGGGGGAGGTTGTCAGTCTCTCTCCATAGAGAATAATGTTAGCTGTTGATTTTGAATATATGCCCTAAATTATGTTGAGAAATTTCCCTTCTATTCCTATTTTGTTCAATGTTTTTATCAGGAATAAATGATGGATTTTGTCAAATGCTCTTCTGCATCAATTGATATGATCATTTGGTTCTTTTCCTTTTCATTCTTTATGAGGTGGATTATGTTTATTGTTCTTCTAATGTTGAACTATCCTTGCATACCTGGTAGGAATCACATCTTTTCATGATGTATAATTTTTATTGATATGTTGTTTGATTATCTTCGCTATTATTTTGTTGAGAATTTTTTCATCTAGGTTCTTGGGGGGTATTGGTCTATAATTTTCTTATTTGGTGGTGCCTTTTCCTGGTTTTGGTATAAGGATTATGTTTACTTCACAAAATTAATTTGGGAGTATTCTCTGCTTTTCTATATTATGGAAGGGTTTGAATACAATTGGTTTCAGGGCTTGGAATGTTTGGTGGAATTTCCAGTGATGCCATATGGGTCAGGAATTAAGTTAGTAGTTTCTGCATGACATGTTCAATTTCTTCTTTTGTAAAGGAGTTTTTAAAAATTTCTGCCTCAGTCTGTGTTAGTTTAGGTAGGTACTGTGTTTCTAGAAATCTATTCATTTCTTCCAGATTTTCTAATTTATTGGAGTACAGTTCTTCATGGTATCCTGATATTATCCTTTTTATTTCAGTTGGTTCTGTTGTGATGTCTCTCATTTGGATTTTTATTCATGTTATTCGTATTCTCTCCCTCTTTTCCTTTGTTACAATTGCCAGTGGTTTGTCAATTTTATTGATCTTTTCAAAAAACCAACTTCTAGTCTTTTTTATTTTTTTTATTGTCTTTCTATTTTCTGTTTCATTGATTTCTGCTCAAATCTTCATTATTTCTTTTCTTCAGGTGACTGTAGGCTTTTCTTGCTATTCTTTTTCTAATTGTTGGAGATGTTGGGTTAAGGTGTTGATTTTGACTCTTTTTTCTTCCTTTTTGATGTGTGCATTTATTGTTATAAATTGGCCTCTGATCACTGCTTTTGCTGTGTCCCAAAGATTTTGTTTGTTTGTTTTTTTAAGAGCTTGGTTTACATTCCATGTTATGTGTACATTTAGTTTCACTCCCCATTTACCATGTGCGATCCTAACACAGTCTCCTCCCTTCATACCCTGTAACCCTCTCCCTGTGCTCCTCATATTTATGCACTCCTGTTTGTCGTGCATTTCCTCAATTTGAATACTGGTACTCTGGTGTCCTGTGGTCTATTGTTCTAAGGGATGTCTTACCATAGATTATGTGTTTGAGTGGTCTGCATGTACATCTTGTTAACTATTGGGTTGAGAGGCAACCTCTGGGCATGCATTTTGGAATAAAATGCATGAATGTGTTCCAGGATCATAATATTGGGGGTCTCACCAGATTTCATCTGAACAGTAATTCAGGTCATTATTGAGTTTTTGGATTTTGTTCCACATTTTCCCTCCCACTCTATCCAGGATCTCCAGATTTGATCATTTCCTGAGTGGTTGGCACCAGGCACCATGTAGTTCTGCTGGTCTTAAGGGCCATCGTGTCCTATGGCTGATTGCTTCCAAATGTCCTTGCGTGTGCATGTGTGTGTGTGTGTGTGTTCTTCTTTGCTTCTGACACTAGGAAACAATTAGCTGCATTTTAGATGATCACTTGAAAGCTTTTAAGACCCCAGTTGCTACTCACCAATACAGGATGAGGAGTAAGGTTTTATGTATTTTCTTGTGTCAATTGAGTCTGATGTCCCCCAGTACTATGGTCGTGAGACAGTAGATCTATTGGATCTCTCTCCCATAGTGTCTGGTTGTCTGTGAGTGTGTCCCAAAAATTTTGGTATGTTTTGTTTTCATTCTTGTTTGATTCAAGGAATATTTTTTTATGTCATTTTTTATTTCTTCTATTACCCATTCATTCTTAAGGAGGGTGTTGTTCATTTTCCATGTGTTTGTTTTTTTTCTGTTAATTTTCCTACTGCTGATTTCTAATTTAATGGAATTGTGATCTGAGAAGATGCTTTGCAGTATTTCAATGTTTTTAAATTCATTAAGGCTTACGTTATGGTCTAACATATGGTCTATGATGGAGAATGTTCCATGTGCACTGGAAAAGAAAGTATATTGTGCTGTTATCGGGTAAAGTGCTCTGTATATGTCTATAAGGTCAAGTAGGTGAATTGTATTGTTTAGCTCTTCTTGATCTTTGTTGAATTTCTTTCCAGTTCTTCTATCTTTCATTGAAAGTGGTTTATTAAAGTCTCCTACTATTACTGTGGAGATCTGGTAGTATAGTGCCTAAGGCACTTGACTGCTAACCAGAAGGCTGGTGGTTCAAACCCACCAGCCACTCCTTGGAAGGAACATGGGGCAATCTACTTCTGTAGTGATACTGCCTCAGAAACCCAAGGAAGGGTCGCTATGAGTCAGGTCCAACTTGGCGGCACATAACA
>NW_006921702.1:8677192-8679350 GCF_000298275.1 Orycteropus afer afer | reverse complement strand
TGCTTAGTCACCATATATAAGGTCTATCTGGAGAATGTTCCATGTGCACTGGAAAAGAATGTGTATATTGTTGTTATCAGTGGAAGTGTTTATATATATTTATAAGGTCTTATTGTTTGACTCAACGGCACACAACAACAACAACAACACTGTTTGATTAGAGGAGCTCTGGTAGCATAGTGCCTAAGGCACTTGACTGCTAACCAGAAGGCTGGCAGTTCAAATCCACCAGCCACTCCTCAGAAGGAAGCTTGGGCAATCTACTTCCATAGTTATACTGCCTCGGAAATCTAAGGAGGGGTCGCTATGAGTCAGGTCTGACTCAACAGAACATAACAACAACAACATCAACATGGTTTGATTGTGTTTTTTGTTCTTCTGTGTCTTTGTTGAGTTTCTTTCTAGTAGTTCTATTTTTCATTGTAAATGGTGTATTAAAGTCTCCTACTATTATTATGCACTTTATTATATATGTAATATAATAATAATAATAACAATAACAATATAACATTTGATTTATATAATTCAAGACTTTTTCCATTTGGTGCATACATCTTTTTTTTTATGGTTATGTCCTCTGGTTTGATTGACCCTTTAATCCTTCCTTGTCTCTTATACTGGTTTTTGCCTTAAAGTTTATTTTGTCAGAAATTAATTTTGCCATTCCTGCACTTTTTTGATTGCTAGTTGCTTGATATATTTGCTTTCCAGCCTTTGATTTTAGGCAGTTTTTTTTTTTTTTTTTCTTTGTGTCTATGGTATGACATGTGTCTTGATATGCTGTGTCTCCTTATCCATTCTGCAACTCTTTTGTCTTTTGATTGATGCATTTAATCAATTTATAATAAGTGTAATTATTGACAAATGTTGTTTTGGTTATCTAGTGTCATTCCGACAAAAGTATATCACAAATGGGATGGCTTTAACAAATAGGAATTTATTCTCTTACAATTTGGAGGCTTTAAGTCCGAGTTCTAAGTGCCAGGCTTTAGGGACTTGGTAAAAGCCCCTCAATCTTGGGTTTCTTATCTGCTTCCTGCTCTGGCTCACTGAAGCTGGAGGCATTCCTTCATTCAGACAGCTGCTGGTTGATGAGGCTGACAAACCCAAGGTTGACAACTAAAAAGGCACAGTTGTAATGTTACCAAACAACATGGCAGGCCACTGGTTCAAGTCCATTGAAAGTTCCAAGATGAGCAGAGCATGGCAGGCTGCTGAACAACAACTTGGCTACATGCAGGGTTCAAGCATGCCATAAACTAGAGACCATTCCCAGAACTGCTTCTTATATACAGAATGCAGACCACATCCTTAAAGCAGCTACCCAGCTGCTTGTGGTAGATTCCACCATGGAGTTAATTACCAGTTTCATCAAGGAGAATAACTACAACCAGCTGCCTAGTCACTCAACCAGGCCAAGCCAAGTTGACACACAACCTTTACTACCACGAAGATGAGTTCATTTCTGTCATTTTGTTTAGCGCTTTTTATGTCATGTTGCTGATTTCTTTGTTCCATATAATTTTCTGTTCTCAGCTCATTTTGTTATGGATTTTCTTATTATTTCCTTCATTGCTAGTGTTTTAGTATTTGATAACTATTTATCACTTTTCTCATTTCTGTTTTGATGAGGTTTATTAATTTTCTTTGATGTAGACATGAAAATTATTATTTTCTTCCCAAATTTAAAACAGTCTATTTTTTCTTAAAATCATCTTGAATTCCTCTCCATTTGGAAAGTTTTTGTTATTTACTTTCTCTGTTTTGCTTTGCAATTGTTCTCATCAACAAATTGTTTTCTTTGGTACCCTGTTTTCAGTCGTGTTTGTTTATTTTACTTTGGGTACTTCTCTATATGGGTTATCGTATGGGTGATATTGTCATGTATCTGGATCTTGGGCTGTTGTCTGTTGTTGGCTCTCTGTTTGAAGGACACTCATTAACATCTCTTATAAGGGCGGTCCAGTTTTTACATATTCCCTGAATTTCTCTTTATCTGAAAATTTCCCAGCTTTGCCATCATATTTGTGGTACAATATTCCTGGATATGTCATTGTCAGGTGGCATTTTTTTTTTTCTTTCAGGGTTTTAAATATATCATCCTAATGCCTTCACCCCTGCATAATTTCTTTCTTTCTTTCTTTCTTTTTTTTTTTTT
>NW_006921702.1:8675938-8676613 GCF_000298275.1 Orycteropus afer afer | reverse complement strand
GGCACCATCTAGTTCTTCTGGTCTCATAGTCATATAGGCTGTAGATCAGATGGTGTCCCAGTCGCTCAGAGTAATTGTTTCCATGCATTTTGGTTTTCTTCATTCTTCTTTGCTCTGGATGAGGAGAGACCCATCGTTGCATCTACATGACAGCTTGATAGCTTTTAGGATCCCAGTCGCTACTCGCTAAAGTAAGAGGTGGAACAGTGTTTTATATAGTATGTTATGTCAATTGAGCTTGATGTTCCCTGTGATTATGGTCCAAGCCCACAGGTTCAACTACTCGGTCCCTCTGGGTAGCTAGCTGTGACCAAGCAGTGACCACAACCTTCCCCTTGCCAACCCTACTGTACACCTGGGAATTCTGATCATTCACATAAACTATAGGACCATTGTCTGTCAACCCTATATATGTTCTTGGATATACTCCCCATTTCATAGACATACCTAATTGTTCAGCCTGTCCACCCATCTGTCCACCCATATACCCATGCTTGCCTTCACTGACAACACAGTACTCTATGTGTAGAAGGGTTCATATTTGTTGCCTGTACCTCCCATGTACCTCTCTATGTCTTTGGCATCCTCAATGCTGCCATATGGGTCACTCACATTTGGCACATTGTCCTGCTCTTCACCCAAATCAATACTTATCTCTATCTATCTAACAGTGTT
>NW_006921702.1:8658795-8673449 GCF_000298275.1 Orycteropus afer afer | reverse complement strand
GTCTGAGCACACAGACTGTGAGAGGGTTTCTGAGGGCCCAGAAGGTAGGTGGAAGTGGGGGATGGCCACTACCTCCATTCACCAAGCACTTGTGGGGTATAAGAGTACCAAGAGGAGTGTCATATCTTTTCAGTCTTGCAGGTCTGGAGGTCCTTGGGGTTGTTGGAAAGCAGAACATGTTCTTAAGCCCCAGGAATCTGCTAGACCACTGTCTCTTTAAATATCCAAGATAGTCAAGCCACTTTTAGACCTTCAAAATGGCGGCACCCTCTTGGTCAGCAAAAGTACACAGCTCAGCACACCTTTCTCTTCACCTTCTCCATTTATTCACCAGCAACTGGAACAGTCCTCCATGCAGTCCCAGGCTAGCAGGGCTGATTGGTAGGTTAATTCTTAAGTCCTACCAGCACTTGAGAATCTCCAAGCTGTCTGTGCCATCAGGATTGCTTAGGATCGCTTCCAGACCGCAGGCCCGTATGTCTCCTTTTTTGGTATTTTCACGCAAATTCTTCTGCTAGTTGGGGTTTATTCCCTTACTATATCCTTCCCTTCAAGGCTCAGAGGTCCAGGATTATCTTCTGTGTCTGTGTAAATTGGTTTCCATTTTCTTTGTTGAAGAGGGTCTGTGCAGTCTTTCTGCCTAGTCAGCCATCTTGCCAGAAATCCTTGCCCCTGCATAATTTCTGCTGAGAAATCAGAGGTTAGACTTTTTGATTGCCCTTTATAGATAACTTTTCACTATTCTCAGACTGACTTGAGGATTATTTCCTTGTCTTTGGTTTTGGAAAGTTTGATTATGATATGGCTTGGTGATTTGCCTTTGGGTTGTGTCCTGTTTGGGTTACTTGAACTTCTTGAATGTATATCTTCATCATATTGGGGAACTCCCTGTTAATGATGTCCCACATAAATCTTAGACTTTCTTCATTTTTTTTTTTCAAATCATTCTTCTAACAATGTAGTATTGTGAGTTTCTTCAATCTCATTAATTCTATCTTCCATAGATTCAATTATACTCTTTGCCCTTTCAATGTGTTTCCTATTTCTGAAATCTTAGTATTAATCTTTTACATTTCTATTTTTTATTTTCATATAGTTTGTAAATTTTTAATTCATTTTGCCAATTTTTTTTTCTTGTTTTCCTGATTTTTTTAAAATTTCATCTCTATTTCTTTTTATTTTGAAGTTTCCTTTATCTCTCTCTCAATTTGTTGATGGTACCTAAATATAATTATTTTTGAATTCCTTATTATGTAGTTGCAATGCTGTTTCTTCCTCTGAGAAGTTTTTGGCTCTGGTTTTTGTATTTTGGTTCCTTGTTTCTACTACACTACTTTGCTTCTTTGTGTGAATGGGGATTGCCTGTTTCTCTGAGTAATTGTGATTTTGTATTTATATTTAATTGGTGATTGCATGCTCGTGTGTTTTGCCCAAGTTTCATTTACTTATTTTGTTTGGATATATCTAAGTGAATTGGAATGGTTTGTTACTCTGTTAGTTTGGCAGCACCTATCTACTCACCATCTGTCTACTGGTGGTAGTAATAATGAGAATATGTGCATTGTTCCATGTTCTTTGTTTGTGTAGAGTATTTTAGGATTCATTGGACTGGAGTTGCATACCATTTATCCTTGATAAATTGGCATAGAATCAGATTGTGGCCCTCTACCAGAGGGTGGGACTGTAGGAGTTGTAGATGTTGTTGGGTTGTATGAGTTCAGTTGCTGACTCCCACTGTGTGGGACAGAAAAAAAAGAGAGAGAGAGAACAAAAAATGCAAACATAACATCATGCAAGGCAAAGAAAATTAAAAAAAAGAACAAAAGGAAAGAGAAAAATCATGGGGCAGGGTACTCACATGGTATTCCTGCCAGGTGATCAGGTAGTGGTTGGCAGGGAGGGCACCTGGTTCTCGAAGGAGTTCCTGCTGGTCCAAAAGACAGCTGAGGAAGGGACACTTGATCCCAGAAGAAGTTCTTGCTGGTACATAAGGTGTCTGGGGGCAAGGCACCTAATCCAGAAGGAGTTCTTATAAGTCCCAAAGACAGCTAAGGGCAGGGTGCTTGATCCTAGAAGTTTCTTCAGTCTTCACAATTAGTTAAGAATAGGATGCTTGGTCCCAGAAAATGTTCTTGCCAGTCAATACGGTGGCTGGTAATAGTGCTTCTGGTTCCAGAAAAATTTCCTCCCTGCCCAGAACGCAGTTGGATGTAGGACACTTGGTCCAGGATGGAATTCCTCTCAGTTTAGAAGATGGGTGAGGGTGGGGAATGGCTACACTTCTGGTCACAGGGTGAGTGTGGGGAATAAGGAGAATATTACATCCTTCTAAAGAAGCTCTGGTGGCATAGAGGGTAAGACATTTGGTTGCTAACCAAAAGGTCGATGGGTTTAAACCAGCTGCTCTTCAGGAGTAAGATAATGCAATCTACTTCCATAAATATTTACAGCCTTGGAAACTCAATGGGTCAAGAAAGACTCCATAGCAGTGAATTTAGTTTCTTGGTTTTCATCTTTCTGGTTGCCAGATAACAGTGTGTGTGTGCCTATGCATTCTTGATTCTGATTATCAGGTTGCTTCCCCAATCAGAATGCTGCTTACAAAAATTCAGAATGGTCAGTCTGACAGGCAAGTTCACAGTTCAGCGTTCCTTTAGCCTCCTTGTTTGCTGTTTTTATTCAGTTTCTTCTTCTAGTCGATATTTGATCCACTTCTTTATCCCTTCCTTCAAAGCTCAGGGTTTTAAGATTATCATCTGTATCTGTTTCATTTGGTTTCCCATTTCTTTGTTGTAGAGGGTCTGGGTAGTTTTTCTGCCTATTCCACCATCTTTCCAGAAGTCTATCCTTTTATCTATTGATGGGCATATAGGTTGTTTTCATGTATTAACGACTATAGACAATGCTGTAGTGAGTGGTAGTGAATATTTATGTGTTTGTGTTCCTGCTTTCAATTTTTGGGGGTATAGGCGTATGAGAGAAATTGCTAGATCATATGTTATTTCTAAAACTGTAATTAATTACATTTCCTTTTTAATAATGAGCTGTTTTATGAATCTAAATGTTCTTATTCATAAAGTCACATTTGGCAAATCCAAATTACATGGTTAATAAACAAAATACTCAAAAGTAGTATCTACTGTAAATTTGATATAGTGAACTTAGATATACAGTAAACAACATTGTCAGACAATTCAATACATTAACACCTTTAGTGAAATTATTTTGTACTTTGCTGCTTAAAATTAAAAATTAATATGTTAGTTTCTATTAAATGATAAAAACCTCTGTTTTTGACAAATGTATATGTGGAGTTGTGGTACAGTGAATTATTTGGTCTGCATCTTCTAGCCATGGTCTTTGTAAGTCCCACCAGATGAATAGGTGAAACTATGTGACTGTGAGGTCTTATTGTCCACCAAGAGATTAGATAACTTGTTAATAATGTAAATTAAGGTACATGGCACCTTTCTGGGGGTGGACCTTGGAAATAAGGCATATACAACCCTAAAACTGAATTGGCTCCCAAGTTTTGCCAAATGCTAGATTTAAAATGAGACATCCTAGGGGCAATAAGGGGGACCTCACAACCATCAAGACAGAAATAGCAGCCAGAAGTGGAGGACATCTTTGGACACAAGATCCATGAGCTGGACTCCTTTGGAAGAGTGACTGCGTAGTGAAAGAGAGGAGAAAGATGCCATTGAGATGGAAGAGAGAGAGCAGAGAAACAAAACAGCAGAGACAGTAGAACCAAGGGATTAGCATGTGACAGATTGGTGGGCTTGCTGGCACACAGATCAAGAAGGCTGTGTTCCTTTGTGCCAGAGGCTTGCTGGTGAAGTGGTGTGCACCTATGGGCTGAGATGAAAGAGCTGTGTAACACTCACCTGAGCAGGGTGGAGGTCAAGATGAGAAGGTGAGGATCAAAAAGAGGCATGCCTGTGAACATGGTCATAGGGAGGCTGTCATGATTGAAAAATTGTATACTAAGCATTACTGAAGCTGAATTGTAACCTGTTACTTGTCTAATAAATCCCATATCATGAGTATTGTATATGAGTTCTGTGTAGCCTTTGCAATAAATTACTGAACCAAGAAGAGAAGTAGAGATTGCTGTGGGAGGGATGGTTGGATAACAGAGGGCATGCCTAGCCAAAACTTCATTAAATGTACTAAAAGTGGAACTTGTATTTGCCTGGAAGAAAAAGAGGCGGTTGGTTTGAGTGCAGTACCTCTGTGTATAGAACATTGAGGTTTAGGTGGAAAACCTGGGCACTATCTAGGAGATTTGCATTTGAAAGGACTTTCTACAGAGACTTCCAAACTGCTGAGAGAACAGAAGATTTGCATTTGAAAGACTTGCAGAAGGTAAAAAAAAAAAAAAAATTACTGTTTTGCTTTTTGAATTTTGAGGTTTTTCTTTGGCTCCATTGAGGCAGGCAAAAGTCAGATGCTTATCAAAATTAAAAAAAAAAAAAAAAAAGAAGAAGAAGAAGAAAAGAAACCCTTCCAGGACTGGAAGATAAAGGGAACCAGTGAGTAGATAGCCAGTATACTCACTTGTGGTGATTATCTGTGTCCACCTGATGAATAGAAGTCAGGGAGTTGCAACAATGAAGAAGCACTGAGTTTGGCATTTGTTGTCCTAGCCCAGGGATGCTAGATATGGGAAAGGAAGAACTGATTGGTCTGAAGTTTGAGGAGCTGTGTGGACTTCTGAGCCTATGGGCATTGTCCTAACCCATGGGAGCTAAGAGTGACAGAAAGAAAGGTCTGGCTGGTCTAACGTGCAGAGCATATGTGAACTCCTGAGCTTGCAGCTAATACTCATTGACCTAGCTTTGATTGGCAGGGCTGAGCTGACAATACCCTACCAAATGAAGAGAAAGATGTTTGACACTGAGCTGGTGCAAATTACTGCAATTTGATGGCTTGTTCTGGACTGGATTCTGCTTATGGATACAGATGCTCAAAGTTCAACCCAAAATGAAGATTCTTCAGAGGAAGGAGCATGCTTGTCTCCTCAGAGTACTGCTTTGATAGGGATGGTCAATTTGAAAATTGACTATCTAAAATGAGGAGCGATAAAGGCACAGAGTAATAACTGCCTTACATGCTTTTATGTGTGTGCTTACACTTCAAATGATTGACAAAGAGATATTAATCTTTCAAGATGAAAGGGTCTATGGCTAGAAGAGCCAGGAGGTGGCCTGTGGTACACTAAATTACATGATATGGCAATTGTAGCCATGGTCTTTGTTACTCCCAACAGATGACTGAGTGGAACTATGTAAATGTGGGGTGATTTTGACCCCCAAAGGTATTAGATAACTTGTTAATAAAGTGTATTAAGGTACATAGCATCTTGTGGGGGTAGGGCCATGGAATTAAGGCATATGGGACCTTAACATAGGGATTGGCCAGCTTTGACATTTCACAAGCTTAAAATGAGCCACTCCAGAGGCAGAAGGATGATCTCACTACCAACAAGAAAGAAAGAGCAACCAGGGGCAGAGTGCATCTTTGGGCATGAGATCCCTGTGCTGGACCTCTTAGGTAGAGAGATGCCAGAGAGATTATGGCAGCAGAATCAGCAAAACTGAGACCAACATGAGATGGAATAGTAGGCTTGCCGACCCAATGAGTGAGAAAGCTGAGTCTTTTTGCAGGAGGCTTGTGGTGAAGTGGGGTGTACCAGCAGATCTAAAAGAGCTTTGTAATACTTTTCTAAGCAGGGCAGAGACAAAGCAGAGAGGAATGCCATGGGGGCTAGGATGTTTGTACTGATCAGAGAATTGTATCCTGATCCTAAACCTGAATTGTAACCTGTTACTTCCCTAATAAACCCCATAATCATGAATATTGTGTGTAAGCTCTCTGTGGCCAGTACAATGAATTATTGAACATAGTAGAAAAGTAAAGGGTGCTGTAGAAAAGTTGGTTGGTGTCAAAATTGGTAAAAAGTTTGGAGGGTGGCAGCAAACCTGGTCTCAGCTTCATGTGAATCAGCCTTGGACTATTGAGGATTATTGTGATTCTCTCTCCCCTTCATAAAGTTATAGGAGTTCAGATGATACCTCCCTCATGCCCATTTTGTAGGAGTAGAGAACCTTGTTTTACCCTAAACAAGGCAAAGCCACCTTGGCTCCAGAGAAATACCTTAATTAGGTAATTGGAGTACCTTGATCTGGGAGTTCTAGACTACACCAGAGTATTTGTGCTGATGAACAGGGACAGGCCAGACCAGAAAAGATTCATCTGGAAGGCTGGTATCACCAGCATTATTTAGCCTATCATCAAGGTGTGGCCAATAAAAGCCCAGAACATGAAGATTCATAGAGCTTTCTATTTGGTGAAGAGAGGATCACATACCCTCTCTGAGACATACCAACCACACATGTGGAGCTTTCCCAGATCTCACCAGGCATCAATACCTTGCAATGATCCTGATTTATATCCTTTTACTATAGTAAAATGGGTAGTCTTGAATACTATATATTCTGTGAGTTCTGTGAGTTGTTCCAGCGAATTAATGAACCCAAAGATGGTGTCTTCTTAACTGGTAAGGTCTGAGCAATCCCTGGGTGTCTAGGCTAAAACAAAGCATGTTCCACTTAGATGAATGGTGTCAGAAACAGTGGAGAAGTAAGAAGTGGGGATAGGATTAATCTGTGACTCCCAGGAATTGGCTTTATGTTTATTCTCATCTATAAACCTATCATTGTAGTATACATCCACAGGCCATACACCCCAAACAAAACATAAAACATTTCATTATGCCAGAAAATTACTTACTGTTACAGACATTTTAAAATAACCATTAATAAACAAATTACAGAAATATTTTTCCCTGGTTTCAATATACTTTGTTATATCTATACTTACTATTTAGTTACAAAGTTATAAAAGCACTTATCCTACAAAGCAGTTGTGGTGATTCTCAATCATGGAAATTTTACCCCTGAGGCTTTGTCCCAGATACACAAGTGAAAATATCAATGCACAATGGAAATTCTGACTCACTTATTCATCTGTGAATGTCACAAATGGTTAAGTGCTCAGGTGCTAGCCAAAATGTTGATAGTTCAGTGGTGCTTCAAAAGAAGAGTTTGAACTACCAACCTTTTAGAAACAGAGTTGGGAAATATTAGGGACTAAATAAATCCACGACATTTAGCAGTTTCCTAGGGAACATAGGAAGATATGCTAGACTTATTACAAAATTGATATATTTACAGGAGACTCTCCCCTATTTAACTAATTGCAGGTATAAATGGGATAATTCTCAAAACACATCTTCTAAATCCAATCACTAATTTAGTGTATATGTAAAACTGTATCACTTGACATATTCTTCAACCACAACTCCATAGAAAATTCTAAGTTTTTATATTAGGTCTTGAATGACTTTCAGATATACCTTTCAGGTCACAACTCCAAAATCATTATTACAACTCTCCCAGGATAATTTAATTCATTTATATTTTTTAAGAAACATCTATTCCATAACATCACCTGTGGAAGTTAAGGTTGTGTGTCAACTTGGTTGGGCCTGGTTTTGAGTGGCCAGGCAACTGGATATAATTATTATGAGACTGGAAGGAAGATGGGACAATCTACTTCCATAGTGATACTGCCTTGGAAACCCTAGGAGGGGTCACTATGAGTCGGGTCTGACTCAATGGCACATAACAACAACAATCAACTCCATGGTGGAATCTACTGGAGCAGCTGAATAAGCTGCCTAGGGATGTGGTCTGTTTCCAGAATATAAAAAGACAGCATTGAGAAAGGTCTCTGAGTTTTTTGGCACACTTAGACCCTGCTTGTAACTTAATCTTCATTCAGCAGCCTGCCATGTTGTCTGCCAATCTTGGGATTGTTTAACTAGTGGCTTGCTGTGCTGCTTGACAATTTTGGGACTGTATGATTTTACTTGTTGACCTTGGGTTCGTCAACCTCAGCAGTAACCAGGTGCCTTAGTTAAGAGAAGCCTCCAGTTTCAGTAGGCCAGGAACAAGAAACAGAGCTGAAGCCCAAGGTCAAGGGACTTTTACCCAGCCCCTAGAGAACTAGACTTTGAACTCAGACTTATAGCCTCTTAAACTGTAAGAGAATAAATTCATGTTTGTTTAAGCTACCCATTTGTGGTTCTGTTAGAGCAGCACTAGAGAACCAAAACATCTTTCCCTAATCCTTTTCCTCCTTTAGTAGTCTGTTTTGGTAAAATTTCACAAAGCAGAAACATTTTTTTTTTCCCATCATTTCTCAGTCTTCATGTATCATAGATGAAGTATGTCACATTCTTGACTCTTTGTATCCCTCAAATATCTCTAAAATCTAACCGTATTTATCCATGTCTTTCACTTCCACACTGTTTTATTCTGTGCCTCAGGTAACATCGATCAAACTACACATAAAGAGATCTCTCCTCTGGAGCCCAGGGAGCCCAGAGCCCCTTCTACCCTTCTCTTTTTTTCTCTATCTCTCTTTCTTTATTATATGTGTGTACATGCAGCAGTTGCAAGTACATCAAGATTTCACATAAACTTCAATGAAGATGAAATATATTTCTGAGTATTTTCGTAGTTGTTGTTATTATGTGCCGTGGAGTTGGACCCAACTCATAGCGACCCCTCCTTGAGTTTCTGAGGCAGTATCACTACAGAAGTAGATTGCCCAACCTTCCTTATGAGGAGTTGCTGGTGGATTTGAACCTCCAGCCTTCTGGTTAGCAGTCACTACGCTACCAGAGCTCCCATTTTCATAGTTACTTAATGCTATATTAAAATAATTACAACATTTATGTATAAATATCTCTTATTTTTAATGAATACAGTTGTCACAAGACTTATATATCCTTTTTTTTTTTCAATTTTAGGTTTATTCTTACAATGTACTTTAAATTTTAGCATTATTTTCAATTTACAGAAAGAATACAAAGATATTATCCAAAAGAAAAACAAACTCATTGCTGTTGAGTTTATTCCAACTTATGTTACAGAGTGTAACTATTTCATTGGACTCTCTTGGCTATAATATTTACAAAAGCAGACCAGCAGATTTTCCTTTTGTAACACTGCTGGGTGGCTTTGAACTACCAATTTTTAGATTAATAGTTCAGTACAAATTGTGCATGGCATGGACCTAAAGAAAGTGCATAGGCTTGTAAATCTATCACTGATACGAAGGTCAGCAGAGCTTTTTTAAACCTTCTGAAGCCTGAATTAAATCAAGGCCTTAATATCTCACAGGTGGCTCTATCAAAAGTGTAATCTTTGGTGAATTTACATAATGAATCTTAAAAGACTGAAGTAGTTCATTTTGTTTAGTTGAAAAGCAGTTACCATCAATTTGACATCAACTTACAGTAACCCCATATATGTCAGAGTAGAATTGTACCCCATACAATTTTCAAAAGGTAAATTTATATAAATTAATAAACTGTGTTAATATTTCACTAATTAGCAGAATAGTATATGGTATGCTTAATGCCTGTAGTATGAAATCATATAGACATTTGTACATTAATAAAATGATAGAAAACAGAGCCCAAAATTATTTTCCTCAAAATATGATATATGCTGAATTAATTACATACATATGTTATTAAAGAGAAACTGGATGAAAATATAAAAAAAAAATGGTCTTGATTTTGGCCAAAAAGTGAAATAATTTCTCATGCTAAGAAATAAAATTAGCTTTGGACATTCTATTAGATAAATTTCCCTATGTTGGAACATCTATTGTCATATAGATTATTCTTACAACATGAGAAATGTGATTGACAACCCTAATAGAATGCTACAGGGTTTTATGCTATCACACATTCTTCAATCATTACAACAGGAACAGGATGCTGGGATTTTGCTATAGATTTAAAATAGAAATAATTTACAATGGAAAGACTCCATTTTTATAAGCCAAATGATTAACTAAATAATTTTGAATGTCATTATTTGAGTTTCAGTCTCCTCATCTATCTTTGAAATTTTGAATTACAGAAGACTTTTTGAATTTTATGATTTCCCATGTTAAAAATGTAATTGTTGGAATTGAAGGAAGAAGCTCAAGTTGCACTGAAGGAACTGGCTAAAAGCAAGGCTCCAGGAATTGATGTTGTTTCAACAAATGGATGCAACACTGGAAGTGCACAGTCATTTATGCCAAGAAATTTGGAAGACAGCTACTTGCCAACCCAATGGAAGAGATTCATATTTGTGCCCATCCCAAAGAAAGGTGATTAAACAGAAGGGAGATATTATCAAACAATATCATAATATCACACACAAGTAAAATTTTGCCACAGGCTTGGGAGCTACTTTTCACTTAGGGGTGTCTCCATTTTAAGGCCAGGGACCAAGGTAGGTGCAGCCGGGGCTCAGGGGCTGTTTTTCCCTTGAAGCCAACTCTATATTAGGGCCGGGGCCTGAGGTAGACAGGTTTGGGAATCAGGGGCTTGTTTTCACTTGGGCGCAGTTCTAGTTTAAGGCTGTGGCCCAAGGTAGGTGGGTACAAGGCTCAGGGGCTGCTTTTCTCTTGGGAGAGGCTTGATATTAAAGCCAAGTATGAGGTAGGTGAGCCCAATGCTTGGGGGCTGCTTTTTTCTTGGGGGAGACTCTATATTAAGGCTGGGGCTGAGGTAGGCAGGCACAGAGGGGTTAGGAACAGCTAAGGGAGACAAATTTGTCTGTCAGTTTGTTGTCCTGTGGTAGCTTACTTGTTGCTGTGAGGCTGAAGGCTATGCCAACCATTTTGCAAAATGCCAACAGGGTTGCCTGTTGGTAGTTTCAGCAGAGCTTCCAGCTTGAGACAGTCTTGGAAGAAGGAAGAGGCCATTCACTTCTCAAAGAATCAGCTAGTGATAGCCTTATGAATAGCAGTGAAACACTGTCTGACAGATTACTGGAAAACTTTCTGAATAGCCCTGAAACGATGTCCAGTTACCAGAAGATGAGGCCACCAGGTGAGAAGACACTCAAAATTTGGCTGGAAAAAAGCTGACTCCTCAGAGTAGAGACAACCTTAACAATACGGATAGAGAAAAGGTTTTGGGACCTCCATTGGCTGATGTAGCACAAATCAAATTAAGTAGAAACAGATGCAAATATCCAGTAGTAATTGGAACATAGAATGTAAAAAGTATGAATCTAGGAAAATTGGCGGTTGTCAAAAATGAAATGGAACGCATAAAGATCAATAACCTAGGTAACAGTGAACCGAAATGGTCTGGTTTTGGCCATTTGAATCAGACAACCATATCATTTACTACAATAAATTGAAGAGGAATGGTGTGGCATTCATTGTTACAAAGAGTGTTTCGAGATCTGTCCTGAAGTGCAATGCTGTCAGTCATAAGATAAAATCTATACACCTATAAGGAAGACCAGTTAGTATTACTATTATTCATATATATGTACCAAGCACCAAAGCAAAAGATGAAGAAATTGAAGATTTCTACTAACTTCTGCAGTCTGAAATTGACCAGACATGCAATCAAGATGTGTTTATTATCACTGTTGAGTGGACTGCAAAAGTTGGAGACAAAGGGTTACCAGTAGTTGGAAAATATGACCTTGGTAATAGAAATAACACTGGAGATCACATGATAGAATTTTGCAAGACTAACAACTTATTCATTGCAAATACCTTTTTTCAACAACATAAGCAACAACTATCACATGGACTTCACCAGAAGGAATACACAGGAACCAGATTGACTACATCTGTGGCAAGACACAATGGAGAAGTTCAATATCTTCAGCCAAAACAAGGCCAGGAGCTGAATGTGGAACACATCATCAAATGCTCATATGCATGTTGAAGTTGAAGTTGAAAACAATTAAAACATGTCCATGAGAGACAAAATATGACCTTGATAATATCACTCCTGAATTTAGAGACAATTTAAAGCATAGATTTGATGCATTGAAAACCAATGACCAGAAACCAGAGGAATTGTGAAATGGCATCAAGAACATCATCCATGAAGAAAGCAAGAAGTCATTAAAAAGACAGGAAAGGAAGAAAGGACCAAAATGGACTTCAGAAGACACTCTGAAACTTGCCCTTGAAAGGAGAGTCACTAAGGCAAATGGAAGAAATGAAAAGGTAAAAGAGCTGAACAGAAGATTTCAAAAAGCAGTTCAAGCAGACAAAGCCAGTTACTATAATGAAATGTGCAAAGACCTAGAGTTAGAAAATCAAAAGAGAAGAACACCCAAGCCATTTCTCAAACTAAAGAACTGCAGAAGCAATTTAAGCCTCAAGTTGCAATACTGGAAGACTCTATGGGAAAAATATTGAGTGATACAGAAAACATCAAAAGAAGATGAAAGAAATACACAGAGTCACTGTACTAAAAAGAATTAGTAGATGATCATCCATTTCAAGAGGTGGTATATGATAAAGAATCAATGATATTGAAGGAAGAAGTCAAAGCTGCACTGAAGGAATTGGTGAGGAACAAGGCTCCAGGAATTGATGGAATAGCCATTGAGATGTTTCAACAAACACTGGAGACACTCACTCAGCTATACCAAGAGATTTGGATGACAGTTACCTGGCCAAATGACTCAAAGAAATCCATATTAGTATCCGTTCCAAAGAAAGGTGATCCCACAGAATGCGGAAATTATCGAACAATATCATTAATATCACATGCAAGTAAAATGTTTGTGGTGCTTATGTTGTGTGTCAGCTTGGCTAGGCCTGGTTGAGTGGATGGTCAGCTGGATGCAGTATTCCCCTTGATGAGACTGGTAATCAACTCCATGGTGAAATCTACTGTGAGGAGCTGAGTAGCTGCCTTTGGGATCTGGTTTTCTACCCATATATAAGTAGCAGCTTTAGGAATTGTTTCTAGCTTATGGCACCTTGAACCCTACATGTAGCCATGTCATTGTTCAGCAGCCTGCCATGCTCTTCCGACCTTGGAACTTACAATGGACTTAAATTAATGGCCTGCCATATGATTTGGTAATATTGGGACTGTGTCTTTTTACTTGTCAGCCTTGGGCTTGGCAGTCTCAGCAGCCAGCAGCTGTCTGAGTGAAGAAAAGTCTCTAGCTTCAGTGGGCCTGGAGCAGGAGGCAGAGCTGAAGCCCAAGGTCAAGGGGCTTTCACACAACTCCTAGAGCCTGGCACTTTGAACTTGGACTTAAATCCTCCAAACTGTAAAAGAATAAACTCCTGTTTGTTAAGGCCATTCCATTTGTGGTATATTCTTGTCAGAGTGGTATTAAGTAACCAGAACAGTATTATTAAGAGAATTCAAAAATTATTGCAGCAGTACTTTGACAGAAAACTTCCAGATATGCAAGCTGGATTCATAAGAGGATGCAGAATGAAGGATATCATTGCTGATGTCAGATTTATCTTAGCTGAAATCAAAGAATACCAGAAAGAGGTTTACTTATATTATTGACTATACTAAAACATCCAATCATGTGGCTCATAACAAATTATGGATAAAATTGAGAAGAATGGTAATTACAGAACACTTAGTTGTACTCATGGGGAACCTGTACATAGATCAGGAGGCTGTTATTCAAATAGAACAAGGGGATACTGCATGGTTCAAAATCAAGAATGCAATGTGTCAACATTGTATCCTTTAACCATATTAATTCAACTTGTATGCTGAGCAAATAATCAAAGAAGCTGGATTATATGAAGAAGAATGTGGCTTCATGATTGGAGAAAGACTCATTAAAAAAATCTGTGATATGCATGACACAACTTTGCTTGCTGATAGTGAGGATGACTTGAAGAAGATTACTACTGATGAAGATTAAAGAGTACAGTCTGCAGTACGGATTACACCTCAGTATAAACAAAAATCCTCACAACTGGTCCAATAAACAGCTTCTTGGTTGATGGAAGAAAAATTGAAGTTGTCAAGGATTTCATATTACTTGGTTCTATAATCAACACCAATGGAAGCTTCAGTCATGACATCAGGTGATGTATTGCATTGGGAAAATCTGCTGCAAAAGAACTCTTTCAAGTGCTGAATTGCTAGGAGGTCTCTTTGAAGACTAAGATGCACCTAACCCAAGCCATGGTATTTTCAATCACCTCATATGCATGTGAGAACTGGACAATGAATAAGGAAGACCGAAAGAGTTGATGTTTTTGGACTGCAGTGTTGGAGAAGAATACTAAGAGTGCCACAGTCTGCTAAAAGGAGCAACAAATTGGTCCTGGAAGAAGGGCAGCTGGAATGCTCTTCCAGAAGTGAGAATGGCCAGTCTTCCTCTCACCTACTTTGGTCATGTTGTCAGAAGGAATCATTTCCTGGAGAAGGATATCATACTTGGTAAAGTGGATAATCAATGAAAAAGGGGAAGCCCTCAAAAAGATGAATTGACACAGTGGCTGCAACAATGGGCTCAGGTATAGCAAGGATTGTGAGACTGGCACAGGACCAGGCATTGTTTCGTTCTGCTGTGCATAAGGTCACTATGAGTCAGAGATGATTGAACAACACCTAACAACAACAACAAGTCAGAAACAGTTCTGGCAATACATTAATAGAGGGCTGCCAGGAAGTCATAGACATTGAATAAGGAATAGCATTGCTGATGTCAGGTGGAGCTTGGCTAAAAAGAAAGAATATCAGAAAGATGTTTGTATGTATGTATGTATGT
>NW_006921702.1:8657898-8658691 GCF_000298275.1 Orycteropus afer afer | reverse complement strand
TATAAAATCAGGAAAAGTGTGTGTCAGGATTGTATAATTTCCCTATAGCTATTCAGTCTGTATACTGAACAAATAATCTGAGAAGCTAGTCTATATAAAGAAGATGACATTAGGACTGGAGAAAGATCAATTAACAACCTGCATTATGCAGATGACACAACTTTAATTGCTGAAAGTGAAGGATACTTAAAATACTTATGCATGAAGATCAATGATTGCAGACTTCATTATGGATTACACCTCAACATAAATAAAATAATAATAATAATAATAAAAACCTCACAACAGGGCCAATAAGCAAAAGTATGATAAATGGAGAAAAGATTGAAATTGTGAGGGATTTAATTTTACTTAGACTCATAGTCAAATTCCATGAAAACATGCAGTGATTCTTCAATGGGCAAATCTGCTGTGAAAACCTCTTTAAAGTGTTAAAGGTTGAAAATGTCACTTTGAAGGCAAAGGGGCACCTGACCTAAGCCATAAAAGACCCAACTCTTTTCTATAGCCTCATGTGCATTAGAAAGCTAGACATTGAATAAGGAAGACTCCAGAAAAATTGATGCATTTGAACTATGGTGTTAGAGAAGGATATTGACTGTACCATGAACTGCAAGAAGAGAAAACAAACAAACCTGTCTTGGAAGAAGTACGGTAGAAATACTCCATAGAAGCCAGACTTTCATTTCTTGTACTTTGGTCATGTTTTCAGGAGTGATCAGTCCCTGGAGAAGGATATCATGCTTGGTATAGTAAAAAGTTAGCAAAAAAGGGGAAGACCTTCAACAAGATG
>NW_006921702.1:8645425-8646040 GCF_000298275.1 Orycteropus afer afer | reverse complement strand
CAGCAAAGAGATTGCTGAAAAAGAAATAAGGAAATTAATATCATTTTTAATAATTACCAAAAAAATTAAATACTTGGGAATAAATCTTACCAGAGACACAAAATACCTGTACAAAAAAAACTATAAAATTAATTATAATAAGAGAATTTGTTAAATCCAGACCAACCCTACAAGAGATACTAAAGAGAATCCTTTGAACAGAGAACCAATAATAGCAGACAAAAACTGACCATTAATACACAAGATGACGTAACCCAGAAACCAGCAAAGCTATGGAAGTATCTAAAGTAAAATAAGCTTACAACATTGTAAACAGGGATGAAAAGATATCAACTGGCAAAGGAGGACAACTACAAACAAAAAAGAGTGAAAAAATAGTGTAGTGATAGAGCTTCTAAATGGTGAGGAAGTCGAGAGAGTTGCAAGATAGAATGGACTATTCTAAACTCAGGGAGTAAATTATAAATCACTGGGTAACCTCAATGAAAAATGATAAACCTTCACATCATAATAAAAAAAGGGACAAGCACAAATATTTAGCAAATACTAAAACAATAGCAACAAAGGAAATGATAACACAATTCATAAATATAATGAGCTCAGCACAGAAAATTA
>NW_006921702.1:8639717-8643940 GCF_000298275.1 Orycteropus afer afer | reverse complement strand
AAAAAATCAACAAGACTAGAAGTTGTTTTTTTGAAAAGATCAATAAAATTGACAAACCACTGGTAAATTTAACAAAGGAAAAGAAGTAGAGAATACAGATAACACAAATAAGAAACAAAATGGGCAACATCACAACAGAACCAATTGAAATAAAAAGGATAATATCAGGATACTATGATAATTCTACTCCAACAAATTTGAAAATCTGGAAGAAATGGACAGATTTCTAGAAACACACTACTTACCTAAACTAACACAGTGGAAAAGTTGAACAGATCCATTACAAAAGCCGAAACTAAAGAGGTCATAAAAAAATACCAACTAAAAAAAAGTCCTGGCACAGATTGTTTCACCGGAGAATTTTACCAAACATTCAGAGAAGAACTGACTCCACTCCTTCTCAAACTATGGAAAAGGATGGAATCCTCCCAAATTCATTTTATGAAGCAAGCATAACCTTGATACCAAAACCAGGCAAAAACATCACTCAAAAGGAAAACTGCAGACCAGTATCTCTCATGAATATAAATGCAAAAATCTTCAACAAAATCCTAGCCAATAGACTCCAACGTCATATCAAGAAAATCATTCATTATCACCAAGTGAGGTTCATATCAGGTATGCAAGGGTGGTTCAACATAAGAAAAACAATCAACATCATCCACCACATAAATAAAACAAAGTAAAAGAAATGCATGCATCAATTAATTCAAACAAGGTATTTGATAACATACAGCACCCATTCCTGATAAAAGCTCTCAGAAAACTAGAAACAGAAGGGACATTCCTCAACATACTAAACTGCATATATGCAAAACCAACAGCCAATATTATACTCAATGGAGAGAGGCTGAAACTATTCTTGTGAACAGAAACCAGATAAGGATGACCTATATCACCACTTCTTTCAACATTGTATTAGAAATCCTAGGCAGAGCAATAAGGCAAGAAAGGGAAATCAAAGGCATCCAAATTGGTAAGGAAGAAGTTAAATTATCTCTATTTGCTGATGTTGTTGTTGTTGTTATGTGCCGTCGTGTCGGACTCAACTCATAGAGACCCCTCTTTGGGTTTCCGAGGCAGTATCACTACGGAAGTAGATTGCCCCATCTTCCTTCCAAGGAGTGGCTGGTGTTAGCAGTCAAGTGCCTTAGCCACTATGCTACCAGATCCTATACTTAGAAAACCCAAGACACTCAGTCAAAAATCTACTGGAACTGATTGAGAGATTTAGCATCATGGCATGATATAAGATCAACATCCAAAAATCAGTTGGATTCCTCTACACTGGCAAAGAGATTACTGAAAAAGAAATAAGGAAATCAATACTATTTACAATGTTGTTGTTGTTGTTATGTGCCGTCGAGTCAGCCCTGACTCATAGCGACCCCTCCTTGGGTTTCCGAGGCAGTATCACTAAGGAAGTAGGATTGCCCAACCTTCCTTCCGAGGAAGTGGCTGGTGGGTTTGAACCGCCAGCCTTCTGGTTAGCAGTCAAGTGCCTTAGCCACTATGCTACCAAAAAAATAAAATACTTGGGAATAAATCTTACAGGGACTCAAAAGACCTCTACAAAGAAAACTATAAAAAACTACTTCAAGAAACCATAAGAGATCTACATAAGTGGAAGAACATACCATTCTCATGGACAGGAAGACTGAACATTGTGAAAATGTCAATTTGACCCAAAGCAATCTATACATTCAAGGCAATCCCAATCCAGACCCCATCAACATTCTTTAAGAATGTGGAAAACCAATCACTAACTTTATAAAGGAAAGGAAAGAGACCTCAGGTAAGCAAAGTATTATTGAAGAAGAAGAACAAAGTAGGAAATCTCTCACTTCCAGATCTCAAAACTTACTATAGAGCTACAGTACTCAAAACTTTCTGGTTATGGTACAATGGCAGGCACATAGACCAATGTAATAGAATTGAGAACCCAGAAATTGGTCCATTAACCTATGGTCAGCTGATCTTTGACAATGGAACAAAATCCATTAAATGGGGAACAGATTGTTAGTTTAACAAATGGTGCTGGTAAAACTGGATATCCATTTGCAGAAAACTGAAGGATGATCAGTACCTCACAGCATACACAAAAAGTAACTCCACATGGATCAAAGACTTAAATGTGAAATGTAAAACTCCTCAAGGAAAACTAGGGGCAAACACGTTGTTATTGTTGTTATGTGCTGTTGAGCCATACCCGACTCATAGCGACCCCTCCTTGGGTTTCCAAGTTTGTATCACTACAGAAGTAGATTGCCCAGCCTTCCTTCCGAGGAGTGACTGGTGGGTTTGAACCACCAGCCTTCTAGCTAGTAGTAAAGTGCCTTAGGCACTATGCTACCAGAGCTCCTAGTGGCAAATATAGGGGCTCTAATATATGGAAGAAATAGATTACCAAACGTAACTCAAAATGTACAAATAGCATAAGAGAAACTAGATGAATGCGATCTTCTAAAAATTAATTTTTTATGTACTTCCAAAGATGTCTCCAAAAGAGTCAGTAGAGAACCTAGAGATGGGGAAAAAATATTTGGCAATGACATATCTGAAAAGTTTTTTTTTCTCTAAAATTTATATATATAAAACTCCAACACCTCAACAACAAAATGACAAATAATCCAATTAAAAATGGGCAGAAGGCAAATAGACACTTCCCAGAGAGGAGATTCAGGTGGCAAACAAACACATGAAGAAATGCTCACAATCATTAGCCAATGTTGTTGTTGTTATGTGCCATGGAGTTGGCCCTGACTCATAGCAGCCCCTCCTTGGGTTTCTGAGGCAGTATCACTACAGATTTAGGATTGCCCAATCTTCCTTCCAAGGAGTGGCTGGTGCATTAGCTATTAGAGAGATGCAAATCAAAACAACAATGAGATACAATCTTGCCTCAGCACTAGTAACAAAGTTCAACAAGATAGAAAATAACAAATGCTGGGGAAGACATGGAGAGATTGGGACTTCCATACACTGCTAGAGGGACTGTAAAATGATACAACTACTGTGGAAAGCAGTATGGCAATTTCCCCAAAAGTTGGAATTAGAAATAAAATTTGACTCAACCATTTCATTACTAGGTATATAACCTAAACAAATGAAAGCCAGCACAAGAACAGATATATGCATGTCCAAGTTCATAGCAGCACTATTTACAATAGCAGAAATATGGAAACAACTTAGGTGCCCATCAACAGAAGAATGGATAACCAAATTATTTTACATACACAATGGAATCTTATGCAACTCTAAAGAATAACATAGAATCTGCAAACCATTGCATAACATGGATGAACTTAGAGGACATTATGCTAAGTGAAATAAGTCAATCACAGAAGGACAAATGTTGTATTAGTCCATTATTTTAAGAAGTCAAGGGAAGGTTTATCTATGGAAGGAAATTTTCTTTGTTGGTAACCAGGGGTGGGAGGGGAGGAAAGGGAACACTGTTGGATAGGTAGAGACAAGGATTGATTTGGGTTAAAAGAAGGGCAATGTACCAAATGTGAGTGATCAACACAGTGGCACTGAGGAAGAAGAAGACATAGAGAGGTACATGGGATGTACAGACAACAAAGATGAACTCTTTTGTACATTCAGTACTGCATTGTCACTGAAGGCAAACATGGATATATGGTTGGATAGATGGGTAGATAGGCTCAACTATTAGGTATGTCTATTCAGAGTGGAGTGTGCCTAAGACCATGTAAAGGGTTGGCAGACAATGTTTCTGCAAGTGTATCTGTATGTTCTGTAAGAATTCTCAGATATATACTAAAGCTGACAAGGGACAAATTTGTAGTCACTTGGCCACAGCCAGCTATCCAGAGGGAGCAAGTATTTGGACTTGTGGGCTTGGGACCATAGTCACAAGGTACATTAAACTTCATTGGCATAACATACTACACAAAAATATTGTTCCACATCCTTCTTTGGCAAGTAGTGACTGGAATTTTAAAAACTTGCAAGCGGCCATCTATATGCAGTGATAGGTCTCTCCTAGTCCAGAGCAAAGAAGAGTGAAGAAAACCAAAGATTCAGGAAACAATTAGTTCAAGTGACTGGTACTCCACGCGATCCTCAGCCTATATAACTATAAGCCCAGAGAACTAGATGGTGCCCAGCTACCACTGTCAACTATTCAGAGAAGGGATCTCTGTAGGGGGATCCTGGATAGAGTGGGAAAACAATGTGGAATAAAACTCAAAATCATT
>NW_006921702.1:8631877-8639177 GCF_000298275.1 Orycteropus afer afer | reverse complement strand
CCACATGAAGAGAGAAGTAGAGGCCCTGGCCACACTTGATGGATGGTGTGCTGTAGCCACCTGGTTTTCCTCCTTTCCCTCTAGCTGGTAAAGTTTTTTACTGAGTGTTAGTCTGTTCCTGGGTGTAGGGTTGTTTTGCTGTGTTTGTCTACATTGCTGCTATGGCCTGTGCCTCTAATTTCAGCAATGCTACCTGTCCCTACATACATAGTTGTAGTGCTTGTTCTTGGGGCCCTCAAGAACCTGTGCAAGAGGTGGGAACATAAACTGTAAAAGCTGACCTCAAAGGGTAGACTATAGGGTAATAGGCTTTTATGAGACCAAATAAGGCCACACTCTTCCTTTCTGCTAGGTCACTTCTGCTTGCTTAATGACTCTTACATAACACCTTTTGTGGTGGACTTGGAGGAGTCCTGGAATGAGCCCATCTTTTTTTTATCAGAGAAATATAAACCCCTCCCTCTCACTGAGGGGCACAAACACTTGTGTCTTCCTGAGCCCAATAAATAGACTAGTAAATAAACTCCTTAATAAACTCCTATACCGTACACTTATAACTGTTAGCCTTGTTCTTCAGTATCTCATCACCACCATCCACATGTGAAGCCAAATTTATAGAGTTACTGTTCCATGCCTAGACACAGCTGTAACTTTTGATTCAATTGAGCACTGACTGTAACCTCTGGGCAAAACATTTATCCTGTGAACACCAGCACCTCTCATCAAAGTTAACCTAAAATTGTTTTTAGAGCAACAAAAATCCCCAAATGGGAAATTGAGAGGGACAGTAGATGGTGAAAATCCTGTTTCTATCGCCTTGGCCCCAGACATGTATATTATAGCTGTGGGAACACAAACTCATATAATAGACTTAGGTTCAACATGTATATTGTATCCTTAAAGACAGAACTATACCCTACAAGAAAGCATCATCAACAAAGTGCTTCGCTGAGCCTATATTTCACATTCTATTTGCACAGCATTTTCTGGATGATGAGAGATTCATCATCAAATATTTATTAAACACCTCCACTATATAAAGTGGGAACATTGTTTTGAAATGATGTTACATGATTTTATTCCATTAAATAAAAAGCCTTGGATAGTGAAGAGATAGTGTACACAATAAAGGAAAACCCATACTCAATTGAGGACAAGCTTGAGTAAAGGCAAGGGATGTTGATGGTGCAGTGCCTGAGACATTTGACTGCTAACCAGAAAGCTGGAAGTTCAAAACTACCAACTGCTCCATGGAAGGAAGATGGAACAATCTACCTCTGTAAAGATTTACTGCCTTGGAAGTCCAATGGGAGAAGCTATGGGTTATAATTGACTCAACAGAAGTGGGTTTATCTTTGGTTTTCCAGTAAGGGCAATTTGCTGCTTTCCCCATGGTTGAAGGAGCCTGGTGTAATGAACATCTCATAGAGTGTTCATTGGTCTTCTTGAGGAATAACTCAGCATTGGTCTTGATGGCATATTGGTTGGTTTGGCAGTGACAGTAGCTAGTTTAGCTATGGTGAAGAAAGTCATTGTGTTCACATATAGGCAGAGACTGACTCACACCTACTAGATAATACATCATTGAGCTTTCTGCTGACTGCTCATTAACTCCTCTGAACTGATTTGTGGAGCAAATTGGTTTGAGATATGATGATTCTCATTCTCTGGACAGTTTCCCTAGGTCCATCCTCATTCCACCCTTGGAAATCTTTTTCTCTGATAATCTAATCTTTCTTCTTCCAACTCTTTTACCAACCAGCCAGGCCCCATTCAAAACTGCCATTGAGTTCCTGCATACGTGAACCTAAGACTATTTTGCCTCCATACATAGCTGTACAAAATGAGGGTGCTAGTAAAACTTTGCCCACTGAGAAAATTTTCCCTCAGGACTGAGTCAGGTTATAAATAATTGTGTTGTAAGGCCCTTCTCCAAAGGTTTCAATTTTCTTTTATTTGATCGACTCACTCTGAGATATGACATAGAACTGGAATCAAGCAAAAGGTCATACTTGTTCATGAGGGTAGCTGGCAGTATTGGGAGCTCTGGTAGCGTGGTGCCTAAAGCACTTGACTGCTGACCAGCCACTCCTCAGAATGAAGATGGGGCAATCTACTTCCATAGTGATACTTCCCCAGAAACCCAAGGAGGGGTCGCTATGAGTCGGATCCAACTTGATGGCATATAACAACATCAACAACAACAGCTGGCAGTATTAGTCTACTGCCCGGTTCTTAAGATCCTTTGGTTATCTAAATAATGTAAGGTGACTGACCATTGGCTCACTGCTAGGAACATCAGGATCTATTGGCTACATCCCATAATCTCTTCATTTCAAGGTGCACTGGATCCTACTCCAGCCCTGAACCCCATGACTTCCTTCCCCATTATTTCTAGAGAAGGAAAGTTCCTCTACTAAGTAGCTTTGTGTGATTCTTTGATTTGCTCCTCTACTTTAGCAAACATAATGGCCTCCTCCAGTAATTGATCCCTTCTAGTGATGTTTCCAAAACACAGTAGTTGGACAATGTTTTGTCAGGTCTTTTGACCTCATCTGTCTTAATCTGGATGCTCCACTAAAAATGCCCATCATGGATTACCTTACTGATATATGAAATACTGGTGGCATTGCTTCCAGCATCATAACAACCACAAACCACTACAGTACAACAAACTAACAGACAGGTGATGGAATGTACAGGAACTGATTTAAAAAAATAGCTGTCAAAAGTCATTTAATATTAAACCATAAGTCTAGATTCTAAATTTAAATAATACAATAATTTTCAAGTGATTGTAGAAGTGGAAAAAATTGGCAGTACTGTATAATCTTGTGAAAGCCTAGTTAAAGGTGGAAGGACTTTTGTATATAGTTTATTTCTTATACCTAAATACTGATATTGTGCATTTCTCTGGATTTCCTATATTTTGTTTTTTTCTTTCACATCTAAAATCTTTTTTAAGAAGTATGTGTTGTGCTGTATGTATCTTATTTGTAATAATATTATGTGCTAGAGCTAGGTCAATATTCCAGTTAGTCCTTTCAAAAATATTATTCTTTGCTTTACTCTGATTTTATGTTGTCACTCATCACAGTAGCATTTTTCTTTCCTTAGCTTCCATGATGTTAAACTTCAAAACTGTCATTAATCTTTTTTTCACCCTTTGCTATTTTCCATTCCTAAACTTAGAAATGTTATCAAAGTCCATCAGGACTGAGGTACTAATTATGTTAGAAAACATTATTACTCATTCAATCTCCATGATCTATTAATTCGTGTCCTCTCTAATCTCTCTATCTCACTTGGAGGATTACAGAAAGTCAATTTAAGCACAGAATTGCTTTTTAGTTATTGGATTGAAAATCGGGTTTACATTGAAGACTCTTCTTTCATTCCTGGGAATGTTAAACTATAATTGATATTTAAAATCAGGCACTTCTGACACCATTGGATTAGAAAATAAGTAAGTCAAAAGGAAATTGAAATAATATTCACAGATTGCTTTGTATAAGTATATGAAGGAGATGTTAAGAATGAAGTATAATAAAAAGATGGCCAAAAAGAGTCAAATACTGAAATAGGAAGATGGAGACAATGACAGTAAAATTTGTGACAAATAAAAAAAGAAAGAGACAGAGACACAGAAAAGACAGTTGATGTAGCTGCTCATTTGACATGTTAATTATCACCAAGTTGATTTCAACCCATGGTGACACCATTTGTGCATAGTAGAACTGCTCCACAAAGTTTCCAAGGCTGTGTCTTTTAAGAAGCAGATCACTACGCCTGTCTTCCAAAATGCCTCTAGGTGGGTTTGAACTGCCAATCTATTAGCTAGTAATTGAGTGCTTAACAGTTTACACTATCCTGCCACCTTCATTTCACATATATTCTCAAATATGCACCATCATACAAGATTGAACACATTTCCAATAGTGGATTTTTTTTTTCATCATTTTGTTAACTTTTTGCCTAGGATTTTCAAATATTTACCAGATATACCTTATACCAGCAAGCATCACTGTTTTTCCTATAACACTTCACCATCACTGCTCATGGTCTTTTTCAGATGGACCAGTGAGGCCAATTTTACCTTGTCTTTCTCCCAGCAGCTCTGTATATTTAATAGTCCTCCAGGCCAAGTCATTACCTTTTGATGTGGAACAAGATTTCATATATGTTCTGAAACTGAGAGAAGGGTAAAATTTCCTAGGTAGTAACTTGTACCAATCAGGCTCATATATTTCTAAGTTATAAGGAAAGGAACTGCCTGTTGAAACAAAGCCAATATTCTTGAGAACGAATTTGATTAACCTGGGGCAATGTGAGTAAAGAAAGTGGAGACACAAAATAGATAAATAGAGCAAAGAAGCATGGAGGTTTAAATAGGAAAGTTACTTTCTGGTAAATCCAATAGGTGAATAAGGGCTAAAATGGGGTTTTGAATGGAAATTAAAAAAAAAAAAAATCTAGGCCTTAGAATAGAGAATTGGGGATAGATGGGCTCAGAGGGATGGGTAAGAACAAACAAAAAGGGAACATGAACGGAGGATGACAAGGACACAGGTGATAGCAAATTCAATTAAAGTAAGTCACATGATTTTTGTTTGGGTCTACGTAATTAGGAATGAAGGGTCTCAACAGCTACCTCTATCCTTTTCCCTACTTCAATATTCCTACCTAAAAACAGAGAACTGGAGCTATATCCTAAAGGAATTTTTCTCCCATTGCTCTGCTCTGTAAGTACATTGGTAGGCAAGGGCAAGCTGCCAAGTGAGGATCATTGCAAAGCTCATCTCCTGGCAGAAATAAGAGAGCTTACTTACACTGACTGTCTCTGGGAAAGCCTACACTTCCATCTATCTATTTATTTTAAAATGTAAGGTATCTGGTCTACAGCCATGACTCATGCCCCATTTGGGATCCTCTACATGTCTGACATCACAGAAGTTGGCTTAAAAGTTTGAGAGTGTGAATGCTTCAGTCTTCGTGACTCATGTATAACACTTTGAACAGGCTGAAAGCAAATTTACAAAGTCTGGAAAATTGCTCAGCATTTAACTCATGTGAAACTGCTAGGACCAGAGCTACAAAGTGAACATAACGTTAACCTGTCTGTATAATGCAAGGAGTCATGAATATTTTAAAAAGTAGTGTTACTGTAAAAATAAATGCCCAGTGAATTGAATTGAAAGAGTGGCAATAAATGTGAGGAAGTAGGTAACGTTTACTGAATTCTAAATTGGACCTATGCATGAAACAAAATCTTTCTCATTTAACAGTGTGGTGCATCAGCAAAACTAGAGTAGAAATTGTTAATTAAGATCAACAGACCCCTGAGCTTTTCAGGTATATTCACTTGTACGGAATTCAGGTTACCTGTGAGAGAGGTTATGTTATTGCCTCATGCTTTCACAAGTCAAGGGCTTCAGGCAGGAAAACAGACAGGAGTGAAGACTTCAATTACCTAAACTCTTTTACTCATTTAGCCTCATCAATACATATGGGTGAAGTACAGATAAAGGGTATTGTAAAAACAAGTTTTTATGGGGAAGAAGGGAGAAGATCACCAAACTCTAACCAGAACAGTAACCACTGAATGGCTTTCAATATAAGAAGGAAGCCTCATCTGATAATTTTTTGATACAATTTTGGAGACAATCGCGTTTGATATTGTTTACAAATGTTCTGCAAATTGATGCATTTTGCATCAATTGAGGATCATTGCCAGTGGATCATGGAAAGGGAGTTCCATGGAGGTCAACGTTCTCCTTCAGAACACGAGAATGTAACAGTTCTTATGCTATCCGTAGAGCGAAACTCAGTCAATTAATAGGACAGTTTCAGAGACTTATATTGGTACCAAAATTTCTTACTCCAGGTCTTTGGACTCTCTATTGTTTTATTGAATAATGGGAAGAAATATCTTGACTTTTCTTTGCAGCATTTCACCCATTTCAGTATTGCCTACCCACCCCACGCCCCGCGCCCCACCCCACCCCACCCCCAAAAAAAAACCTCACTGACATGGCGGTGATTCTGACTCATAGCAAACCCTCATTGGTTTTCCAGGGCTATAAATCTTTAGGGAAGCAGACTGTCTCATGTTCCTTCCACAGAGTAGCTAGTGGGTTCAAACCACTGACCTTTTGGTTAGCAGAAAAATGCCTTAAACAATTATACCACCAGGGCTCCTTAGTATGGTTGCAGACCCCAGAAAATGCTCAGTTGCTGTTTTCAGGTGTCTTGAAGAATGAATCAAGGCTCATTTCGGACTCATCTCAGCCTAACATTATTGGAGGGATTTCTGATATAAACATAGCATTATAGGAGTATAATATGATTGACTTGGAGCATTTTTACTGTGTTGTGTTGGTAAATGTGATATAGAAGAGGCATAGGTAGTAAAAGCAAGGGTATCTGGGTTTGAATCCTTTCTCAATGCTCTATATTAATTAATTGATTTTCATTAAACTATTTTACGTCACACCATCAACTTACTAACCTGTAAAGTAAGTAATGATTTATGTAATTATTAGTATTGTTAGAATTTTTTAAAATATAAAGCATCAATAAACTTATCACCTCCCAGAAAACAAGCAATCAGTCTACCCATGACCATGTTAGTCCTTCCCTTATCACCTCTTCCTTCCTTCATTGTCATTACTTTAGAATAAAAGATCTAACACAAGACAGACTCCAATAAAATAATAATAATGAAAAATGCATAGCTTGAGTGAAGATTTTTCATGTGCTTAGTTCTGGGGGCATAGTGCCTAAAGCATGTGACTGCTAACCAGAAAGCTGGCGATTCAAACCTACCAGCCACTCGTCGGAAGGAAGGTTGGACAATCTACTTCTGTAGTGATGCTGTTGTTGTTGTTATGTGCTGTCGAGTCAGCCCAACTCATAGCGACCGCTCCTTGGGTTGCTGAGGCAGTATCACTATGGAAGTAGATTGCCCCACCTTCCTTCCGAGGAGTGGCTGGTGAGTTTGAACCACCAGCTTTCTGGATAGCAGTCAAGTGACTTACGCACTATGCTAATACTTCCTCAGAAATCCAAGGAGGGGTCGCTATGAGTCAGATCTGACTCCACAGCAGTGGCTTTGGTTTGGTTTGGTTAGCCTTGTAAATTGTGAAAAATAAATAAATTTATGTTTGTTAAATCTACCTGCTTTTGGGGTTCCGGCAAGATGGCAGACTAGGCAGAAGGATTGCACAGACCCTCTTCAACAAAGAAAAGGGAAACCAATTAACACAGACACAGAAGATAATCTTGGACCCCTGAGCCTTGA
>NW_006921702.1:8621611-8627717 GCF_000298275.1 Orycteropus afer afer | reverse complement strand
AAAGTATATGTGAACTGCTGTATGAAAAGTGAATTTACTCTGTAAATCTTCACCCAAATCCTAAAAAAAAAAAAAAAAAAAAAAGACAAGAAAGAAAGAACAGACCAAAATAGTTATCAAAGGAAACTCTGAAGTTACTTTAGGGTACATAGTAGCCAAATCAAATGGAGGAAATGATGAAGTGAAAGAGCTGAATAGAAGATTTCAAAAGATGTCACAGGAAAACAGGTAAAATATTACAATGATGAATACTTGGATTAAAAAAAAAAGGAAGTAAATGCTCAGCATATCTCAAGCTGAAATGATTGAAGAAAAAAAGAAAAAAAAATCATGATTTTGAGTTACAATACGGAAGGATGCTATGGGCAAAAAATTGAATATTTCAGAACACATCAAACAGAAGGTAGAATGTATACACAAAATCATTGTACCAAAAAGAACTGATTGATGTTCACCAATTTTAGATGATACCATATGATCAAAAACTGGTGGTACTTAAGGAAGAAGTCCAAGCTGCACTAAAAATATTTTCAAAAAGCAAAGCTGCAAGAATGGATGGAATAATAATTGTGATGTTTCAACAAATGAATCCAACACTTGAAGTGCTCACTCATCTATGGCAAGAAAGATAGAAGAAAGCTATCTGGCCAACTGAATGGAAGAGAGAAGTGTTCATGCTTATTCAAAAAAAAAAAAAATGACCCAATGGAAAGCAGAAATCATCAAACAATATCATTAATATCACATGCAAGTAAAATTCTGCTGCAGATAATTAAAAAATGGGTACAGCTTACATTTTCAGGGAACTGCCAGAAATTTAAGCCAGGTTCAGAAGATGACTTGGAAAAAGAGATATGATTGTTGATGTCAAATAAATCTTGAATGAAAGAATAGAATACCAGAAAGATGTTTACCAGTGTTTTATTGACTACAAATATCATTTGACTGCATGGATCATAATAAATGGTGGATAACATCTGAAAAAATGGGAATTCTAGAACACTGTGCTTGTGTGGAAATGTTCAAACAGAACAAGAGAATGCTAAAGGCTTCAAAATCAGAAAAGATGTGCAGCAGGGTTATGTCCTTTCACCATACTTATTCAAACTGTATGCTAAGCAAACAAAATGAGAAAATGGACTACATGAAGAACAATGTGGGATCAGGATTGGAGGAAGACTCATTAACAACTTGCAATATGCAGAGGACACAATCTTTCTTACTGAAAGTGAAGAGTACTTGAAACACTTACAGGTGCTTTCAGTATGGATTACAACTCAACATAAAACAAAAATCCTCACAACTAGAACAACAATAACATCATAATAAATAGAGAAAATAATGAAATTTTTAATGAGTTCATTTTGCTTGGATTCACAAACAATGCCCATGGAAAAAGCAGTCAAGAAAACAAAAGATACATCACATTGGGCAAATCTGTTTCAAAAGACCTCTTTCAAGTATCACATTGAAGAAGGTGTGTCTGACCCAAATCATGGTATTATCAATTGTCTCACACACGTGTGAAAGCTGGACAATGAATAAGAAGACCAAAGAAGAGTTGATTCCTTTGCATTTTCAGTATTTTCAACCATGGACTGCCAGAAGAACGAACCAATCTGTCTTGTAATACTTGCAGCCAGAATGCTCCTTAGATCAGCAAGGATGACAAGACTTTACCTCATGTACCTTGGACGTGTTATCAGGAGGGATCAGTCCCTGGAGGAGGACATTATGCTTGTAAAGCAGAGGATCAGCAAAATAGGGAAAGCCCCTCAGCAAGATAAATTGACACAAGAGATGCACCAATGTGCTCAAACATCACAATGATTGTGAGGATGGGACAGGATCAGGCAATGTTTTGTTCTGTTTACATAAAATCATTATGAGTCAGAATCAACCCGAAGTACCCCTAACAATGAGAAGGTAATTTATGATTCATTTACTGTAAGATATTTTTCATCCCTCACATTTTACTCTACTGGAATATTAGTATTTTTCTTAATATTTGTAAATCTTTTTTCAGAAAACTTGCAGTTTCCCTAAGATCAAATGCTAAAAACTTTCACAGTTTGTTATTTTTATTTCAACTCTTAAAAGGTGGTTGTTGCCAATTATATTTGCTTTTTTTTTTAAGTATGATAATATTTATTGGCTTTGGGTGCTTTTGGTATTTTTTGTCATAATAAAAAATGTTACTTCATTTTTTAAAAAATCCATATTTCTAGCAGTTTGTTTTCAATTTCATTACACATGATTTTGCTTTGGAATTTTGTATAATATGTTTGAGTGAAACATGAGATTGCAGTTTTGTTTTTCAAAATAGTCCTTTTTGTATAGCTCACCTTAATGCACACACATACTGTACTCTGAATTAGCATTATTTTAAAGTGAGTAAAATTAAGATTCTAAATGTAATTTTTTTTGGAGGTATCAATCTATTATTTTTCATTAAGCACTTTTAAAGAATGGATATGGAATTTAATCAAAAGCTTTTTTAGTTTTTAAGATAGGAATAATTTTCTTCATTTATTACTAGATGAATTTTCTTCTTTTTTACTTACTGAGGATGACTCTGATTCTTGGATAATTACTCCTCTGATATGCTGCTGGTTCATGTCTGCCAATATTTTACTTGAAACTTTTAATCAGTGATCATAATTAAGATTTCATATTAATTTGTATAGCTTTGTATTATTACTAGTTTGTTTATATCAAAATCATACATAAATATATTTTTTTGGTGTTTGTTTTTGTTATGTGCCATCGAATCGGACCCGACTCATAGTGACCCCTCCTTGGGTTTCTGAGGCAGTATCACTACGGAAGTAGATTGCCCAACCTTCCTTCTCAGGAGTGGCTGGTGGGTTTGAACCTCCAGCCTTCTGGTTAGCAGTCAAGTGCCTTAGGCACTATGCTACCAGAGCTCCTACATATTTTTTAATACTTTAGGAATAAGAACTTGGAAGCTGTCATTTTATTCTTTAGGGCAATTCACAAAGCCATTTGTATTTAATCCACCTGTTAAATACAGTGACTCTTTTGTATATGTATATATGTATTTTTTCCTTTTAAATATATTTCTTTCATGATTAATTTTAATTAATTATGGTTAATTTGTGGTACAACATTTAACTATTGTTACTTTGCTAGAAAATTGACTTCTGCAATCTACTTTTGAATAAATTTCAAATGTATTTCCAGTTCCAAAATAGTTACATCTTACCCTTTAATTTTTTACTGCTTGATTTCTTATTTTTATTATTTTATTTCTTTGTATATTTCTGTATTTTATCTCTTTAGTTTACCTAAGAGTTAACATATTTATTTTCAACTCTTGCTTCTTACAATTACTTGGTTTTGTTTTCTGACATTGGATCATTAAATTCACCCAGAGAGATATACAGGTTCTGAATTCATAGCACTCAACAAACCCAGGCCTACTTTTGCAATATTGAATTTCCTCTCTTGCTCTCCTCCTCCATCTTTTTCTGTTCTTAAAACAATTTTCCTTTTTCACCTAGATACTTAGTGTAATTGCATAAGTTAGCTTACTCTTTCATAAGAGACTCTAAGAGTTGTTCTCTTATCTTGCCCTCAGATCTGGAAATATAGTTGAAACAAGGAAACATAAAAGGTCCAACTGCTTTAATAGAATGAGAGTTCAAATATGTAGGTGTAACAAATGTTAATACCTCAATAAGATACCCTTCCACACTAATTTTGTCAAAAACATATTAAGAAATTATCAGCATTTGTTCTATTATCTATATTAGTTTATTGTTAGTTGTCATTAATTCAGACACATAGCAACTTCATGTCACCAAGTAGAACTGTCCCATAAGGCTGTCTTTGATCATCTTTATGGAATCCATTCACAAGGTCTTTTTCCCATTGAACTACTAGATGGGTATGAACAATCAACTGTTTTTTGTTTTTTTTTTTTAATTTTTTATTGTGATTTGGGTGAAAGTTTACAGAGCAAATTCACCTTCCACACAGCAGCTCACATAAGCTTTGTTTCTTGGTATTGACTACAATTTACCACAATGCACCAGCTCCCCTTAGTTACCTCCCCAAAGTTACCTCTTCCCTGTGTCCTTCCCTACCATGCATTCCTGCCCCCCAACTCCTGTCTCCCTGTGTATACACTGACCTTCTATTTTCCCATGATTGATTTCTCCAAGGAGTGTATCTACCTGTTGTAAATGCTCAGCTCCTATGCCTATTTTTTCGTTGGCTGGAAGCCACAGGAGTAGGTACAATTCCAGACCTAAAGGGCAACTAAGGGCCATAGTCCATCATTCCATCAGCCTCTATCAGACCAGCAAATCTGGTCCTTCTTTTATAAACGATTTTGAGATTTGTTCCACATTGTTCTCCCACTCTATCCAGGATCTCCTGCACAGATCCCCCTCCAGGTGTGAACCATCAACCTTTTGATTAGCAGCTAGTGCTTAACTGTTAATTTACTAGTCACTATGAGTTGAAATTGGCTCAATGACTCTTAACAACAAGACAGATTAGTTAATATCCCCTGAAATTATTAGATTCCTACAGATTAGAAGCTTTATCTCCATAAAACTGTTTCTATTATCTGCCTTTCTAAAAATAATTTATAAAAATATGTGATCGATATCTTCTATAGTTAATGATTGCTTCATTTTCCAGAGTGCACCTGGATAAATACTTATAAATTTCCCTTTTCCTAGAAAAATCTCCCATTTCAGTATTAGATAAGAGGTCTATATATTATTTTCTGGTTAGTTAAAAATAACAGGAAAAAAAGTATTCCTTATTTCCATTCTATCTTTAAAATATCAGTAATGCCATTAAAAATTAAAAAAGATCCATGAAAAGAAATAGAATTGTCCTTCAATAGGTCCTTCAATAGGTAGAAAATTACACAAGATTCTGAAAGGCAGAAAGGAGATAGAGGAATGGTAATTATTGGAGTTGTATGAAGAAAGCATAATTAGGAGCATATGCATAATAGCATGCACATGTACAGAAGAAAACAGAGAAAAGGTAATTTGCAGAGACCTGGAGAAGATCAAGGCTTACAGATAGTAAATGTGTGTAAAACTGAAGCTTAGGGATATAAGCAGAAGAGTTCATTCAAAATGAATACACTACAGTGAAGAGCCAATTCTTGCCCTGGTACCCAACTACCAAAGTTATGGGTGGATCACTTAGTAAGAAAGTTTAGCAAGAGCTTATTTGTGCTTACTTACTAATCTGTGTGAACAGTTTCACATGTTTTTGATACGATTAAACCATGAAACTGTTCACTACAGATTAATAAGTAAACATAAGTAAGCCCATGCTTATCTTGGCTTACTGGAAACTCCTTCCTTGTCAGTGAGTATAAATTTGGAAAGTTATTTGTCTTTGTAGGAATGTGTTATGGGATTGAAGGCAAATGCCAGCCATGTCTAGAATCAAAATCCTTGATACGGTGAAAAAAAGTGAAATTGTTCATTACAGATTAGTAAGTAAATTCAAGTCATCTCATGCCTACCTTGCTTATTGGGTATATGCTTCCATAAATAAATTAAATCAAGTATTTGAGGAGTCCAAAGACAAATATTCCTAGTCTGTCTTAGTCTAGAAGTTCCACTGAAACCTATCCATCATGGTGAGTGACCTTATCAATATTTTAAATATTAGTGGCATAGCTCCCAGCATCACAGCAACATACAAGCCACCACAGTACGACAAATTGACAGATAAGTAGTAGACTCTTGAAGCTATACTGCCAGTACTTCAAATACCAGCAGTTTCAATGATGGTGGACAGATTTCAGTGGAACTTCCAGACTAAGACAGACTAGGAAGAAGGATGTGATCAGGTTCACTTCTGAAATAATTGGCCACTGAAAAACTTATGAATAGAATACTCTCTGATATTGTGGCAGGTATGTTTGTGTGTCAGCTTGGCTGTGCCTGTTCGAGTGGTTGGGCAGCTAGTGGTAGTTATTCCCCATGATGAGACTGGCAATCAACTCCATGGTGGGATCTACCACAAGCAGCTGAGTAGCTGCCTTTTGGATGTGGTCTGCTTCCTGTATATAAGGAGAAGCATTGGGAATAGTCTCTAGCCTATG
>NW_006921702.1:8612280-8617245 GCF_000298275.1 Orycteropus afer afer | reverse complement strand
TGTGTGTGTGTGTGTATGTAATTAAAGCAGGAAAACTTTAAAATTACTGTGAAAAACAAAAAATAAGATCAGGTAACAACTTGTGATTATGTGTCCTAAAGAAATCTATTTTACATAATAAAACCAAACACCAAAACTCACTGCCATAGAGTCAATTGTTCTCCAGTGGAGTGGCTGGTGGGTTTGAAATACAACTTTTTGGTTAGCAGCTGAATGCCTTAACCAACTTGCCACTAGAGCTCCTGGTTTACATGAAAAGAATGTTAATTAAACAATTGACCTGGACACTAAGTCAGAATTAAATCTTTCATTTATCCAAATAAAAAGTGGAAAACAAATACAACATACTGACTTTATAAAGTCTGCAAATCTCAAAATTAGTCTGGTTAATTAATTAATCAGATAAATTGCTTAATTCTATTTTCTACTCCTAAGTAACTAAATAAATTGCTGATCACCAATGAATAAAGAAAAGCTGAAATTTTGAAGGAGGAAGTCTCAGCTGCACTGAAGAAATTAACAAATAACAAAGGTCCAGGATTTAATGAAATATTCATTGAGAAATTTCAACAAATGATGCTCGTTCATTTATGCCAAGATATTTGGAAAACATCTATCTGACAAGCCAACTTTAAGATATCTATATCTATGCCCATTCAAAAGGAAGATAAACCAATAAGATGTGGAAATTATTGAATTATATCGTTATATCACATGCATGTAAAATTTTTCTGAAGATATTTCACAAACTGTGGCAGCAGTATATTGACCAGAAACTGCCAACAATTCAAGCTGGATTCAGAAGAAGGCATGGATAAGGGATATCACTGCTGGTATCAGAGGGATTTTATCTGAAAGCAAAGAATACAATGAAGATATTTTCTTATGTTTTATATACTGTGCAAAGATATTTAACCGTGTGGATCATATCAAATTATTGTGAAGAATGGTAATTGTAGGACACTTAATTTTGCTCATGTGGAACATGTATATAAACAAAGAGGAGATAATCCATACAGAATAAAGGGATAATATATGGTTTAAAATCAGGAAAGGTGTGTGTCAGGGTTGTATCTTTCACCGTACTTATTAAATCTTTGTGTTGAATAAATAATCTGAGAAACTGGACTATATGAAGAAGGATGTCTCATCAGGATTGGAGGAAAACTCATTAACAACCTGTGATATGTAGATGACACACCTTGCTTGCTGAAAGTGCAGAAGACTTGAAGCACTTACTGATCAAGGTCAAAGACTACATATAGCCTTTGGTGTGGATTGTACCTCAACATAAAACAAAAATTCTCACAACTGGACTAATAAACAACGTCATGATAAATGGAGAAAAGACTGTAGTTGCCAATGGTTTCATTTTATTTGGGTCTAAAGTCAACGTCCATGCAAGCATCAGTCAAGAAATCAAATGACATTACACTGGACAAATCTTCTGCAAAAGATATTTTAAAGTGTTCAAGAGCAAAGATTTCACTTTAAAGACTAATATGTACTTATATTTATATGTATAGAATATCAATTAAATTCAATAGAAAGTTTGTATATAAAGTTGAAGACATCTCCTAAAATGAGCTGCAAAAAGACAAAGAAGTAAAAATTCAAAATATCTGAGTATATGTATACATATAAAAACCATAGAAGATGAGTCCAAAAAGAAATTTCAAATCTGATCAGGCAGTTAGGCTGCAGGTTACATGATCCAGTGAATGTCCTGCACAATTAGTAAGAAAGATCAACAACTAAGCCTTGAAATATGAAATTTTGGTATATCATAAAATCTTCCAGAACAGAAGTAGCATAGCTGAAACAGGTAAAGAAGTATTCAGACTTCAGTTTCTCAGAAGTACACAGTTTACCAGAATGCCTGAGGAGAATCATTAGATACTGCAAATAATAATTTCAAAATGAAAAGTTAATCTTTCAAAATAGCTAATAATTTGGAAACAGAACAAACAGATTTTCAACTCACTCATAAATTCCAATTACAGCACACTTAGTGGGCCAGAAAGAAAGTCTCTTGGGAATGAAGGTGTGTTAGATTTAATCCAATGCAATCTATCTCATTTCTCACACCAAGTGAATGAAGAGATTCAATGAACATAATTTAATTCCATTCTATTCTGTTCTTTTCTCTCCATCCTACTTTTGTTCTTCAATTCTGACAACTACCCTTGCAATGCTTCTTCCTCTGATTCTAATGACCAGATGTATATCACATTTCACAAATCAAAAGGTCTCATTCCTTCAGGCTGCCATGTTTGCCTGAGACCTCAGACATCAAACACAAGTTTTGGGTTGCCCATGACACCCACACTTCTGATCCGCTTGCTACCAATCTAGAGTTTGCCATTACTACTTGAGGAGCCAAGTATCACCAGGACTGGAGTCCCCAGGGCCTCCAACACTTTTGACATGCTGGCTGCAAATGTTGAGTTTCCTCTACTTCCTCAGGATATTAGTTGTAAGCTTGAAGAAACCCAAATCTCTTCACTTCTGACCAACTGGTTCCCATTACTCCTTTTTATAATACTCTAAAAGGACCTCCATAATTCAGGAAAGCACTATATTTCCAATTAAAAGTTATCATTTTATTATAGCAAAAAGGACACAGATGAGGAAATGCATAGAGTGAGGTCTGGGAGAATTACTAATATGAAGTTTCCATATCCCAAAAGGGGACTTACTAACCTCCTACGTGCATCGACTCTATAGCTAACAGAAAGCCCATGAAGCTTCCAAACCTAGAGACTTAATTGGGATTTCATTACATAGGCAAGATTGATTCAATCATTCAATCATGTCCCATTCTGAGGTCAAATGATGGTAGGTCTTTCTGGTATAGCAGCCCCCCTTCAGTCACCATCTTAGCATATTAGCATAAGTAGGTATGGTGTGGAGGTCTCATGAAAGACACTTCAATCATTTGAGAATTCCAAGTAATAAAAGTTATTTCTCAGGAACCAAAGACAAAGATGAAGTTCTTTAGGTAAATTTAATGGTAAACCCCACAGAGGGAAATGAATTGTTGAAATAATTTAATTTAAAATAAACCCAGAAAATCATGATGAGAAGGCTAAGGGAGTAGTGGGCATCCAAAACTCTTATTGTTTCTGTGAGAGAAAAAATCTTGTTCTGTGTTTTTTTTTTTTTTTTGCTTCAGTTTTATGATCCCTGGATATCAGGAGGCATGTAACTAGGAAGCTATTTCTCCATTGAGCTCCATCTGCTTATATGCTTATAGTGAGGAGAGGGTCAATTTTTTGCCATTAGGATTAGTGGTAAGCTTATTATTTTTTTTTTTAATGTTTTACTTTCCAAAATTCTCTTTGTATGACCTCTTTTATTTTATTTAGAAATCAGAAAAGATTTTATCAGAGGCTGCTAATCAGCTGCTGCTTTGCACTAAGCTTCTTTTGATGGCTCTAAATTAGTTGAGAGTACAGGTAGTCCTTGGGTTAAAAATAAGACACGTCTCTAGGTGTTGAAATGGAATACAATAGGTCTGCCACTTTAACTCAAATAAGAATGAGAGAGATGAGCAGAATGGATAAGCTGCATTTTATTTCTTGCAGCAAGAAAGGAAATAGAATAATTTCTCAAAGAATTACCTCCCCTAGAAGAGGGTTCAGAAAACTTTCATGCTTAAGCAAAGAATAAGGAAGTTATGCATATTCCTTCAAATTCTATGAAATCATGTATTAAGGAGGCAGGTATAAGGTGTGGCAGATGTGCATGAAGCTGCAATTTACTTTGGTAAACATGGCACCTGTGTAGTTTTCTTAGAGGTGGCGGATTCCTCCCCCTAGTTTTTGGTGACAGGTAGCCTTGGGGACATTTTGGGCTACAGCTGCACATATCCCTCACTCTATTTTGTACTGGCTCTGATCTTTATGGTTATAGCTGAGCTTCAACAGGAAGACAAGGATAAAACAAAGGTCAAGGTGCAGTATCTTTTTGCACCCAATGGTTAGTCACCAATGTTTGTGCAAAACAAGCTAAGTAAGCTAGTAACTTCCCATTCCTTCCTATGCTACCTGTCTGGCCTCAGTGTATGAAAAAAAGACCAAACCTCACTGCCTTCTAGTGGGATCTGACTCATAGTGACCCCTCCTTGGGTTTCTGAGGCAATATCTCTATGGAAGTAGATGATTGCCCAGTCTTCCTTCCAAGGAGTGGAACTAAGTCATATTTGTAAGTAAGTCAGAATAGGTGTGTATGGGTCTTACTAAGCCTTAGTTCATTGCTAGAAAAAGCTCAAAGCCTTTTCCATGATTAAAAAAACTGCACATGCAGCAAGTAAAGGTGATTATGATGAGCAATTTATTACAAGTAGAGGTTGATTCACTTGTTTAAAAAAGATGGCAAATTTATATAACATTAAAGGAAAAGTAGGTGTTGTCAATAAGCTTGACATTCAATAAGGGGGCTTACTGTATTGGTCTTTCCAAGGAGAGTTTAAGTCAAAAGACTTAAGATTTAAATTCTTCGCTTCTGATGTTCTAGACAAAATGTCAGACCACTGAAGAAATTTTGTCCTTTTTTTTTTTATAGATCTGCTTCATTCTCTTTCTTGACAATTCCATGTGTTTTCATCTTGTCTATGTAATTCTGAAGTATTTAAGTATAAAAAATTGCTACTAAGGAAAGCTCTTACTGTTTCTATGTGTAGTGTACCTATTATGTCTCAAAAGCTTAGCAATTGGATTTTGATTTTCTCTTTGATCCAAAAAACTATTTAGGAGAATATAGTCTATTTTTAAGTCATTACTTTGGTTTAAGACCTTTATTAGTAATATATGCTGTTGCTGTTATGTGCCGTTGAGTCATATCCAACTAATAGTGACCCCTCTTTGGGTTTCCAAGGCAGTATCACTATGGAAGTAGGTTGCCCAACCTTCCTTCTGAGAAGTGGCTGGTGGGTTTGAACCTCCAGCCTTCTGGTTAGCAGTC
>NW_006921702.1:8609682-8612180 GCF_000298275.1 Orycteropus afer afer | reverse complement strand
GGACTTAAGTTAATGGCCAGCTGTGTGGTTTGGTAACATTGGGACTGTGCCTTTTTACTTGTCAACCTTGGGCTTGGCAGCCTCAGCAGCCAGCAGCTGTCTGAATGAAGAAATGCCTCTAGCTCCAGTGCGCCAGGAGCAGGAGGTAGAGCTGGACCCCAAGGTTGAAGGGCTTTCACCCAGCCCCTAGAGCCTGGCACTTTGACTTGGACTTAAAGCCTCCAAACTATAGGAGAATAAACTTCTGTTTGTTAAGGCCATCCCATTTATGGTGTATATTCCTGTCAGAGTGACACTAGGTAACCAGAACAGATATAGTTCCAAAAGGTGAGTCCCTCAGGTTGAAAGTCACTCAAAATACAACTGGGGAAGAGCTGCATCCTCAAAGTAGAGTAGATCTTAATGGCATTGATGGAGTAAAGCTTTCTGGACCTCAATTTGCTGATGTGGAACACCTCAAAATGAGAAGAAACAACTGCAAACATTCTTTAATATTTGGAACATGGAATGTACAAAGTATGAATCTAAGAAAAGTGGAAGTTGTCAAAACTGAAATGGAATACATAATGATTTATATCCTAGATGTTAGTAAGCTGAAATGGACTAGTATTGGACTTCTAGAATCAGACAGTAATATGTTCTTCTATGCTTGGAATTACAAATTGAAAAGCAATAGTGTCACATTCATCATCAAAAATAATTATTTCAAGATATGTCTTGAAGTACAATGTTGCAAGTGATAAGATAATATCCATATACCTATAAGGAAGACCAGTTAATACCAGTATTATTCAAATTTATGCATCAATCACTAAAGGCAAAGATGAAGAAATTGATGATTTTTATCAACTTCTGCAGTCTGAAATTGACCAAATGTGTAATGAAGCTCCATGGATAATTAATAGTGATTAGAACATGAAAAATGGAAACAAGGAAGAAGCATCAGTACTTGGAAAATATAACTTGGTGACAGAAATGACCCAGGAAATGACATGATAGAATTTTGCAAGACCTATTACTTATTTGTTGCCAATACCTTTTTCAAGAACATAAATGGTGACTATACATGTGGACACTACCAAATGGAATATTCAGGAATCAAATTGATTATGTCTGTGAAAGAGACAATAGAGAAGCTCAACATAATCAGTTAGAACAAGGCCAGGGTGAACTGTGGAACAGTCCAGCAGTTGCTAATATGCAAGTTTAACTTGAAGCTGAAGAAAATAAAAACTTTTCCATGAGAGCCAAAATAGTACCTAGAGTATATCCCACCTGAATTTGGAGACTATCTGAAGAATGTATTTGAGGCATTGAACACCAATGGCCAAAGACCAGACGAGTTGTGGTATGACATCAAGGACATCATAAAAAAGGAAGCACAAAGTCACAAAAGAGACAGGAAAGAAAGAAAAGACCAAAATGGATGTCAGAAGAGACTCTGAAACTTGCTTTTAAATGGAGAGTAACTAACACCAGTGAAAGAAATGATGAAGTAAAAGATCTGAACAGAAAGAAGATTTCAAAGAACAACTAGAGATGATAAAATATTATAATGAAAAATGTGAAGAATTGGAGCTCTGGTAGCATAGTGCTTAAAGCACTTGACTGCTACCCAGACTGCTCCCTGGGAGAAAGGTTGGGCAATCTACTTCCATAGTGATACTGCCTCGGAAACCCAAGGAGGGGTCACTATTGGTTGGATCTGACTCCACAGCAATGCTTGCCATTGCTTGACTTGGAGTTAGAAAATCAAAGGAGAACAATATGCTCAGAATTTCTTAAGCTGAAAGAACTGAAGAAAACTTTCAAGCCTCAAGTTGCAATAATGAAGGATTCTATGGGCAAAATATTGAATAATGCAGGAAGCATCAAAAGAAGATAGAGGGAATGAAAAGAGCCTCTGTATCAAAAAGGATTGGTCAACATTCAACCATTTCAGGAGATAGCATATGTTTAAGAATGAATAGTATGTATGTATGTGTGTGAGTATATGTGTGTGTGTGTGTGTGTGTGTATGGAGAGAATGAGGGAGAGAGAGAGAGAGAATTAATTTATTATAAAGGAACAATTGCATGGATTTATTTCATCAACATACATAATGACATTTTTGCATATGTCTTGTTGTTGTTGTTAGGTGCTGTCGAGTTGTTTCCAACTCATAGCGACCCCATGCACAGCAGAACGAAACACCACATGATCCTGAGCCAGCTCCACAATCCTTGCTATATTTGAGCCCATTGTCACAGCTACCATGTCAATCCGTCTCATTGAAGGTCTTCCCCTCCTTTGTCGACCCTCCATCTTGCCAAGCATGATATCCTTCTCCAGGGAATGGTCCCTTCTGACAACATGACCAAAGTAGGTGAGACAAAGTCTGGCCATCCTCGCTTCCAAGGAGCATCCTGGCTGCACTTCCTCCAGGACAGATCTGTTAATTCTTTTGGCAGTCCATGGTACTTTCAGCATTCTTCACCAGCACCACAAATCAAAAGCAT
>NW_006921702.1:8601830-8603642 GCF_000298275.1 Orycteropus afer afer | reverse complement strand
GTAGGTTGCCCAACCTTCCTTCTGAGAAGTGGCTGGTGGGTTTGAACCTCCAGCCTTCTGGTTAGCAGTCAAGTGCCTTAGGCACTATACTACCAGAGCTCCCATTAGTATATAGGCTTAAACAATTTTCTCCTTCACATCTAGCTTTTTGTATCTTTTGTTGGATAACTTATTGGCACCTCAGGTTTGATAGGGCTGGAGTAGAACTACAGATTTCACTGTAATCTCAGCCTGTTTGTCCCCAATTTTGTCCAAATATCACCAATTAAATGGTACTAACACCCATTTATTACTTCAAATGTTCAAGAACAAAACTCCAGCTTCTATTTGATCCTTACTGCACCCAGGTCCAACAGGATATCTATCATCCAATCCTATGATACCAGTGTGTACTCCTATTCCACCCTCTTCTCTCCTTCTACCTCTTCACCTTCATGCTTCAAATGAAATATCCCCTCTCCTTTGCTACTCAGTAGTGTTCTGCATTGTATTCCCACTTCAAAGGAGCTCTAGTGGTTAAAATGCTTAGTTGCTAACCAGAAAGTCAGATATTTGAACACATCACCTGCTCCATGAGAGAAAAATGTGGCATTCTACTTCTGTAAAGATTTATAGCCTTTGAAACCTTATGGGACAATCCTACTCTGTCCTGAAGCATCATTATGAGTCAGAATCAATGTGATGGCAGTATGTGTTTGTTTTTTGGCTTATTCTCACTTTCACTTCCTTACAATAAGTTTGTAAAGCAGTCAGTATGACCTTAAAAGAGAAAGTAGATAATGTCATACTTTTCACTGCATTTGGTACAAAATTCAAACTCTACAATGGAATAAAAATCTGCACATGAGGACCACCTCATGTGACTATCTAAGTTGAAGGCACCATAATGGCTAAGGCATTTGACTGCTAACCAGAAGGTTGGTAGTTCAAAGTCACCAACCACTCCACTGAAGGAAGACTGAGCAATCTACTTCCATAAAGATATACTGCCTTAGAAACCCAAAGGGGGTGACTATGAGTCAGAATCATCTTGATGGTTTGTTTGTTTTTATTATTCCCTCCACTATCCCCTTTCCTCATTCATTCTGTACCAAATTCATCGACCTTATTTCTGACCATGGAGTTTCCAAGTTCATTTTTGCTTCAAGACTACTCAAGGCTACTTACACTGGCTAAAAATATTGCCCCATTTTTTTTCGCATAGCTGTTTCTTACTTGCCTTTTAGGCCTCAACTCAAGTACAACTCCATAAGGAGAACTCCCCCCATCATACAACATAAATCAACCTTCCCTAACCCCCGTTTCCTCACTTAATGTCATAATACTTACGTTAGTTTGCTAGTGCTTCTGTAACAGAAATATCACAAGTGTATGACTTTAACAAATGACAGTTTACTTCCACAAAATTTAGGAGTTTGGAAGTCTGAATTCAGGCTTTGACTCTAGGGGAAGGTTTTTTTTCTGTCTGCTCTGGAGGAAAATCTTTGTCTTAGCTTCTCAAGCCCTGACAATCTTGCTCCTTGGTGATCTCCACATGGCATATATCTTACTTCATTAGTGCATGTTTATGCTGATTCTGTGCTGAGTCTTAAAACTCAACAGTGATTAGATTTAAGATATTCTCTGCACTGACGAGGGAACATTAAATTAACAAAAAAAAAAAAAAAATACTATTTAGACAGGCCTTTATCCAAAGGTATAGGGTGTAGCATTGTACTGCAAATTTTGGAAGGCTACAAGTCAATTTATAACAAAAATGTATTTTATTCACTCATAGTGCTTACAGTCTCATATTATTTGGTTCATAATCTG
>NW_006921702.1:8561510-8601730 GCF_000298275.1 Orycteropus afer afer | reverse complement strand
TGCAAATTTTCAGGGGCCACAAGTCAATTTATAACAAAAATGTATTTTATTCACTCATAGTGCTTACAGTCTCATATTATTTGGTTCATAATCTGTTGCCTTTTGACTCATCTGACTTTGACAAGAATGTAAGCTTCCCCAGAAGCTTCACAAGGACTGATTCTTATTTAACACAATATTCCCCAGTGTGTAGAAGAATATCTGGAATATGTGTTAAATCAGTGTCTGTTATTATTTATTTATTTATTTTAGAAGAAGAATGGGACCTGTATAATACCCGGATTTTGAAAGTTAAATTTAAGTTTACCTAAGGCCAAGAGAGGTTGAGAAATCTGCTTCTGTAGTGATATCACCTCTGAAACCCAATGAGGGACACTATGAGTCAGGTCCAACTTGATGGCACATAACCACAACAACAAGGCCAAGAGAGGAACCTGAGTCGTGCAGTGGTTAAGCACTTGGCTCTTAACCAAAAGTAGGCAGTTTGAATCCACCATCCATTCCACAGGAGAAATATGTGGCAGTCTGTTCCTATAAATGTTACAGCTTTGGAAACCCTATAAGGAAGTTCTACTCTGTTCTTTGCGGTGACTATGACTTAGAGTCAACTCAATGGCAATGGGTTTGGTTTATCTTATTTTTGATTTAAGGCTAGGAGAGCATGAAATAAAGTGTATTCTTACAGGGCATAGTTGTTATTTACCTATATATAATTTTATTTATTTTATTGTTATTGTTGAGTATATACAGAACAAAATATACACCAACTCAACAGGTACTGCATGTACCATTTAGTGTTATTGATTGATTACATTCTTTGAGTTGCACAACCATTCTCACCCTACTTTTCTGAGTTATTCCCCCTCCATTTACATAAATTCATTAATCCCTACAATTTCTATCTAATCTTTTGAGTTGCTATTGTCAATTTGATCCCATATAAGTAGTTCAGAAAAGGAGGATGAGAATGGTTGTACAACTTGAAGAATATATAAAATTATATATAGGTATGTAACAACTATGTCCTGTAAGAATATACTTTATTTTATGCTCTCCTAGCCTTAAATATATATACACACACTTAGTGATATATAAATATATTATATGTATATTATGTGTGTGTGTGTATATACATACACACACATAATATATGTGTGTGTGTATTTTTCTCTTATGGTATAGACCTTTTTATTTGGAGTCATTTTGCAACTTTAATCATCTTTTAAATATCTTTCAATAGAGTTCTGTTAAAGTTGGATATTGCTTTATAACACATTCGGAGAGTTTTTTGTGGCCCTCATTGAAATAATCTATTTGGATTCCTTGTGATAAATAATATGCTGCATATTATTTTATACTTTTATTTTATTTCTTCTTGTATTGTTTCCTACCTTTTCAAACTGCTTATTAATATTATTTGAAGTGCTAATCCTAGTTAAACAATATCCCTAGTTACCATTGTTAATTTTTAATTTACTAATCACAGTAGAATCTTAAACCTGGAATTATTATTATAATTAAGAAAATAAAATCTAATCAAACATCCATTATTAATCTTAATAATTTATAAAGGAATTGAGTGAGTATCTGTTGGAAAAGTCAGGGGAAATTATTTACATCTCTTCTAATAGCCAAAAATAAACCAAAAAAAGAGTGGACCAGAATGTGTCCCTTGAAGTGAAATAAGCTTAAGTCTGCACACATAGAGACAAATATTTATTATAGATTTGAGTGGAAATTTTACTCCTCATAGGGTCTACATAGGTAACACCAAAATCTTTGAATAAATTTTCCATTAAATTATTTTTTTCTTTAATGGTAGCAATAACAATATTCTAGGGGAGATGTAATAGAGACTTAGATATGGGAACTTGACAGAATTGATGTTTTTGTATTCCATTGCCTTTTGCTTCTTAATTTGAGGGGGTGGGTAAAAATCTGTCTACCTTCTTATCTTCCTTGGTTCAATTAACAGTCAATCAATTGGTTGATAATGATGCACAAAATGATTATTTTGACACCATGGGAGCATTCAACCAAAGGTGATGCAACTACCTAAAAAATACGGTGTAGAAAAATCAACAACCAAGTATTTCAATAACATCAAATTAATGAGATGGGTGTAAACCATGTGAAGTTTAAGGGGTTATAAGAATTTTAGTCGCTTCAAAGATTAAGATGTGCCTAACCCAAGCCATAGGAGCCCTGGTAGCACAGTGCCTAAGGCACATGACTGCTAGCCAGAAGGCTGGTGGTTCAAACCCACCAACCACTCCTCAGAAGGAAGATGGGGCAATCTACTTCCGTAGTGATACTGCCTCAGAAACCCAAGGAGGGGTCGCTATGAGTGGGGTCTGACTTGATGTCACATAACAACAACAACAACCCAAGCCATGGTATTTTCAATAGCCTTAGATGCAAGTGAAAGTTGTGTCTGTTAATAAGAAAGACCAAAGATGAGTTGATGACTTTGAATCATAATATTGCAGAAGAATACTGAAAATACCATGACTGCCAGAAGAACAGACAAAGCTGTCCTGGAAGAAGTGCAGTCAGAATGCTCCTTAGAAGTAAGAATGGCCAGACCTCATCTCACTAACTTTGGTTATGTTGTCAGTAGGGACCATTCTCTGGTAAAGATATCATACCTGGTAACATAGACAGTCAGTGAAGAAAGGGAAGAAGACCCTCAACAAGGTGGATTGACATAGTGGCTTCAATGATGGGTTCAAGCATAGAAAGAATTGTGAGGATGGTGCAGGACAAGGTGATGTTTCATTCTATTGTATGTAAGTTTGCTATAAGTCAGAGCCGACTTGATGGCACATAACAACAGCAACAAGAATTTTAGTGGACAAAGTATATCTGCTACAGCTTTCTATGTATTCAGAGTTACAGAAATTTGTCAGGGTTGCTAATTTAAACAATCAAAGATTAAGTCAACTGCCTTGTAATTGAGGATTAGCAACTAAAGATGACTTTCCTCCTTCCAATAATAAAAAGACCTACCCACACTAAAAGTTCTCTCTCTCGGGTCCCAGCTGCCATGGCAAAGTGTGAGTTGTTTGGCAGAGATGTTGGGCCTAAAAATAGAACTGTCAGAGTGTAGCAGCAAATCCGTATGTTTTACTTCTCCAGCAAGATTTTTTTTTATTTTTTAATTTTTTTTGACTCACTTCTTGGAGGTCTCAGATGTCTATCTACACTTTTTCCTACTGTCAACATGGCAGATAGCATCAACATTATTGGCTTCAGTATTTTAGACAACCTTATTCTTGTGTTTTGTTTTCCTATGATAAACACAAATTTATCAGTGACATCAGTTTCTCCTAATGTTCTTGGTAAGTAATTTAGCTTGGTAATGTAATAAGATAAATATAGTTATTTTTTATCACTGTCTCTACAAATTGTGTGTTTGACTTCCCATTGTGTCACCACTGTTATTTATATCTAATCTGTCCCCAAATCTTACTTAGGATATTTCTGAAACATGTATAGACAGGCTTTTATTATTCAAGTAACATAAGTGAATGCACATACAGGATTTTTCAAAAGTTGATTTGAAACCAGAGCTTTCTCTTTTATTTAAGTAGTTTTAACAATGATATAAATATTACAACTCAGGAATAGTATGCTACTTAAATAAAATTGGTCAATGCAACTCTCATCATAGAATTGACATTACTCGCATCAAGAGTGAAATTTCTAAATATTTTTGTCATGTTGGCCAAGGGTCTGTCAATCCTGTATAAGTGGTAGAACTACCTAGGGGACTTCTGAAAAGAGCAATATAATCCCTTATAATATATATTAATTATATATGATTATTATATATAATAATATTAAATTAATTAAATATAATCCTATATAATCTCACTAATTGTTTTGGAGCCTTATTTCATCAAAGTGAACCTAGTGATTCCAGGGAAGTTACATTGATTTATGTAATGGGGACGCAAAATAGCCATCAGTACTCAAGGTTATGGTTCAAGACCTACAATTACTGTTCCCACACAAATGCTGATCTTGTCTCTGGACCCATTTGTCTCTCCAACACTCAGACAGTGACTTGACTATCATCAGCCAGAAAACTGACTTCTAGTCTTTTTCTCCTTGATCTATAAATTTGTACCCATATTTACTCTTACTTCATAGAATTCAACCACTGCCACTATAAACTTGGTCACACTTAACAGAGCTGGGGATTTCAGTTAGCAGTAGTTATCTGCTATCCAGCAAAGAAAATCTAGAAGGATAAACACCAGATTTATAGTCAGGAAATTTGTATTTCAGGAAGTGAAAGATTGTTGGCATAGAAATTGTTCAGGATGTCCAAAGAATTATTTCTCAGTAACTGCTGTCATTCACCATCTGATGACTGAAGCTTGGAAAGAAAAAGGAATATTGGAAGAAAAGCACCTCTTAGCTCTGTCAGAAATTGTCACACAAATGTAATTCCTTGACTCTGGCTTCAGGAGATGGTTCATTTATTCAAACTAGCATTTTATTTTGTGTATGTGAGTGTGTTTGTGGATGTTCATCTCTCAAAATTATTCCTGGATAATTATTCATGTGTCAGTTCATTTATGGGCTGTAGTTGTTCTGTTGGTTGACAAGAAAAGAAAGGATGTCTGGGCATGAATTTCTATACAGAGGCAGAAGGAAGCATCTATACTGGTCATCTCAGTGCAATATGGATTCTGCTGGTCAATAAATGGGGCTTGTCTCTGAGAGTTGACTGCAAGAATAAAGAATTTTTCCTCTTTATCTTGGAGACATTTCTTTGTGGTTCTAATTTCCAGTTCACCATTTATTAGGTCATAGGGAAGAATATATATTCCTCATGCATCTGAAATGGAAGCTGGTTACTTTTTATCTCTTTATATTTGAGCTGCCAACCTTTTGGTTAATTTTCTAGAGCTTAATGATAAATAAATCTCTGATATTTAAGTACTGGCCACCACTTTCCGCACTCCAAGTATGTTCCTTTCCCTCGCCTTATCTTGAATATGACAAAATAATAGATCATAAGCCTCTTTTTACTCAGAAATCATATGTGTGGAGTATGTGAGCTAAGGGCATCTGACTTCAATGACAAATGATCCAGGAATTTCATTCACCATGGTAGCAATTACATTCAACTTACACTATGGTATATAGTCTTTAAGCCTCATTAAGTATCTGTGTCTTACTTAACATTTTACAGTAGTAACATTAACCTTTCCATTTGTTATGGATGGTATTTTTAAAGAAGTATGCTGCTGTTTATTTCGGTGAAAGCTCTTGGTTCTTTGTTCCTACAATGCACTTTATTCTCTTATACTTTCCAGCAAACAGTAACATCTACTATTACAACTCTTGGAGTCAGATAATAAAATGACCTACAGGTCAGTATAGTAAAGACTTCTTGACATTGACTGATACTTTAATAGCTTCTGAAGACTTCCTGTAAATACGATCACTTGAAACTGTTCTTTCCTCTAGCATTTTTCATTCTCTTTTTAAGTTTGAGACAGTGATTTTGTGATGGATTCCCCATTCTTAGTGGTAGTCTTCTTTTTCATTTAAATGATATTTTAAAAACATTTTGTCTTAACAGATATTATATAAACATCACCAGAAAGTTTTAAAGGGTTGGCAGAAAATTTCCCTAAATTTGTGTGTGCGTGTGTGTATGTGTGTGTATATATATATATATATCCCTAAATAATATGCTATTCATATCATACATAATGCAACTCCACTACTCTCTCTCCATTGTGGGGAATTCTTATTCCCCCTTTAAAACACATTTTGCATGTTTTAGTCTATACCAAATGTTTAGAAAGTGTTTCTAGCCTCTCTAATTAAAAAAATATATATATATATTCACGTTCATCAAGTTGATTCCAACTCGTGGAGATCCCCATTGGTTTTCCAAGGCTGTAAGTCTTTAAGTAAGCATCTTGCCCAATCTTTCTTCCATGGACTGGTTGTTGAGTTGGAACCACTGACGTTCTGGTTAGCAGCCAAATGCCTTAATCACAACCATCAAAGCTCCTCATACTAATCACTAGGAAATAAAATATTTTTGCAATTATCATCAATAGCAAGAAAACAATTACCAAGGTTTTGTTGGGAAAAAAAATAGAACGTCATTGTCAGTACCCTTGACACTTTATTTCATTGGAGCCTGAAAAACATAACAGATTTTATATATGCAGAGTTTATATAAATAACACATCTAGTTAAAAAAAAAAAAAAAAAAAAAGAAAAAGAGAAAGGATAAAGTTCTTGACAATACCTTAAATAAAAAGACACTTGAGAAGGTAGCCCATCTATTCCTGAAAATACTCAAGCTATGTCAATAAATTTAAAGTGCACCAAAATGCACTGACACCAATAAAAAAAAAAAAAAAAACCTCTAAATACACTGTTCCAATTAAGTTACATCTTTTGACAAGCTCATCTTTGAAATTAACACCTTAACAACTTCCTAGGAATAATTTAATCAAGTAAGCATACTGCCTAAAGTCTAATTGAATGCTATGCTATTTTATAGGAGCCTGAGACAGTTTGAGAGCATTAGAAACTTTCAAGAACAGATTAAACCCCAGGCTTACAGTAGGTTTTCTTTAGTTGGGTGCTGAGGTTAGGGTTCAGATAAACTGCCAGATATTTCACTAAATTGAGCCACTACTAGATTGAATGGGAAAGGCCTTAAGAAGGCACCCATTGGAGCAGATACCCACCATGTTTGGAAAGTAGTATAGATGGATGAAAACAGTCTCTTTTTTATGTCTTCATTCTTAAGTCACTCTCTTATGAAAGCAGAGTATTTGATATTAGAGCAACTTGACCATTTCAAACATTAATTCATTCATCCATCTATATTTCTAACCATTTAAAAAGCACTGATTAAACTTTTGGTTGTGTGTCTGGTGTATAAAGATAAGCAAGGTAGAAATTTAATGAGAACCTGCCTCATTTTGCTCAGGATTTACCCTGAGGAAAATTCTTTCCATTGTTCCCTCTTTTCCTATTTTATTTGTGTTTTGATGTTGATCTTGCCAAGGGATACTTTGAATTTTTATTTTAATGGTTTGTTTTATTCTGGGGCAATCAATTGACTTGATTAATATATTATTGTTCTTAGGTGCTGTCCAGTGAACTCCAACTCATAGCCACCTTATGTACAACAGAAAGAAACATTGTTTTGTCCTATGCCAGCTTCATGATCCCTACTATATCTAAATTAATTGTTGTAGCCACTGTGTCAATTCATCCTGTTGAGTGCCTTCCCCTTCTTCACTGACCCTTTACTTTACCGAGCATGATATCTGTTCTAGATACCTAGTATTTCTCTGACAAGAATATACCACAAATGGAGTGGCTTGAACAGACAGGAGTTTATTCTTACAATTTGGAGGATTTAAGTCCAAGCTCAAAGTGCCAGGCTCTAGAGGCTGGGCGAAAGCTGCTCAACCTTGGGGTTCAACTCTATATCCTGCTCCCAGCCCACTGGACCTAGAGGCTTTTCTTCACTCAGACAGCTGCTGGCTGCTGACACTGACAAACACAAGGTTGACAAGTAAAAAGACACAGTCCCGATGTTACCAAACCACATAGCAGGCATGAATTTAAGTCCATTGAAAGTCCTAAATTCGGCAGAGCATGGCAGGCTGCTGAACAATGACATGGCTACATAGAGGGTTCAAGCGTGCCATAAGCTAGAGACCGTTCCCAATGCTGTTTCTTATATACAGGAAGCAGACCACATACCCAAAGGCAACTACTCATCTGTTGACAGTAGATTCCACCATGGAGTTGATTACCAGTGTCTTCATGGGGTATACTACATCCAGCTGCCCAGTCACTCAGCCAGGCCTAGACAAGTTGACACACAAATTTAACCACCATCATATCCTTCTCCACAAAATGGTCCCTTCTGACAATATGACAAAAATAGGTCAAATGAATTCTGGCTATTCTCCATCCCAAGGAAAATTCCAGCTGCACTTCTTCCAGGGCAGATTTGTTAGTTCTTTTAGCAGTCCATGGTACTTTCAGCATTCTTCACCAACACCACAACTCAAAAGCGTCAACTCTTCTTTGGTCTTCCTTATACATTGTCCAGCTCTCACATGCATATGAGGTGATCGAAAATACCATGGCTCACGTTAGGCACACCTTAGTCTTCAAGGAGATATCTTTGCTCTTCAGCTCTTGAAAGAGTTTTTTGCAGCAGATTTTCCCAGTGCAATATGTCATCTGATGTCTTGGCTGCTGCTCCCATTGGTGTTGATTGTAGAAACAAGTAATATGAAGTCTTTGACAACATCAATGTTTTCTCCATTTATCGTGATGCTACTTATTGGTCCAGTTGCAAAGATTTTTGTTTTCTTTATGTTGCGATGTGATCCATACTGCAGAATGTAGTCTACAGTCTTCATCAGCAAGTTATCAAGTCATCCTCACTTTCAGAAAGTAAACTTCTGTCATCTGCATATCACAGGTTGTTAATGAGCCTTCCTCCAATCCTGATGGCATGTTCTTCTTCATATAGTCCAGCTTCTCGGATTATTTGCTCAGCATACACGTTGAATAAGTACGGTGAAAGGATACAACCCTGATGTACTCTCTTACTAATTTTAAACCATGCAATATCCCCTTGTTTTGTTCAAATGACAGCTTCCTGTTCAATGTACAGGTTCCTCATAATTACACTTAATTGTGCTGGAATTCCTATTCTCCTCAATGTTATCCATAATTTGTGACAAGCCACACAATTGAATGCTTTTGCATACTCAATAAAGCACAAGTAAACATGTTTTTGGTATTCCTTGCTTTCAGCCAAGATCCATCTGACACAGCAATGATATTTCTCATTCCTCATCCTCTTCTGAATCCAGTTTGCATTTCTGGAAGATTTCTGTCAATATATTGCTGCAATCATTTTTTAATTATCTTCAGTAAGATTTTACTTATGTGTGATATTAATGATATTGTTTGATAATGTGCACATTCTGTTGGATCACCTTTCTTGGGAATGGGTACAAATATGGATCTCTTCCAGCCAGTTGGCCAGGTAGCTGTCTTCCAAATCTCTTGGCATAGCCAAGTGAGTGCCTCCAGCACAGCATCCATTTGTTGAAACATCTCAATGGGTATTTCATCAATTCCAGGAGACTTGTTTTTTGTCACTTCCTTCAGTGCAGTTTTGACTTTTTCCTTCAGTACCATTGGTTCTTGATCATATGCTACCTACCTCCTCAAATGGATGAATATTGGCCAATTATTTTTGATGCAGAGACTCTGTGTATTTTCTCCATATTCTTTTGATGTTTCCTGCATCATTCAGCATTTACCCATAAAATTTCTCAATATTGCAACTCAAGGCTTAAATTTCCTCTTCAGTTCTTTCAGCTTGACAAATGCTGAACATGTTCTTCCCTTTTGGTCTTCCAACTCTGGTTTTTGCACGATTTCATTACAATAATTGACTTTTTCTTCTCGAACTGCTCTTTGAAGTCTTCTGTTTTGCTCTTTTATCTGTCATTTCTTCCATTTGCTTTAGCTACTTTCTGTTCAAGGGCAAGTTTCAGAGTCTATTCTGCCATCTGTTTTGGTCTTTTCTTCCTTTACGGTTTTTTTTTTAATGAACTTTTGCTTTCTTCATTGATAATGTTCTTGATGTCATACCATAGTTCCTCTGGTATTTGATAACTGGTGTTCAATGACTCAAATCTATTGTTTAAAATAGCCTCTAAATTCAGGAGGGATATAATCAAGGTCATATATTGGCTCTCTTTGACTTGTTTTAATTGTCTTCAGCTTCAACTTGAACATCATATGAGCAGTTGATGGTCTGTTCCACAATAAGCTCCTGGCTTTGTTTTGCCTGAAGATAATGACCTTCTTCATAGCTTCTGGCCACTGATGTAGTCATTCTGATTCCTATGTATTCCATCCAGTGAAGTCCACATGTATAGACACCTTTTGTGTCTATGAAAAAAGATATTTGCAATGAATAAGTTATTGCTCTTCCAAAATTCTATCATAAGATCTCCAGTGTTATTTCTATCACCAGGGCCATATTTTCCAAATACTGGTGATTCTTCTTTGTTTCCAACTTTTGCAACCCAATCATCAGTGATAGTCAAACACATCTTGATTGCATGTCTGGTCAATTTCAGACTGCAGAAGTTCATAAAAATCCTTAATTTCCTCATCTTTGGCTTTGGTGGTTGGTGCATAAATTGGGATAATAGTGGTATTAACTGGTATTCCTTGTAGGCCTATGGATATTATCCTATCACTGACAACATTGCACTTCAGGATAGATCTTGATACATTCTTTGTGATGATGAATGATATGCCATTCCTCTTTAATTTGTCATTCCAGGTATAGTAGATCATATGATTGTCTGGTTCAAAATCACAAAAAAACAGCCCATTTCAACTCATTCATGCCATGGATATCGATCTTTATGCATTCTATTTCATTTTTGACAACTTCTAATTTTCCTAGATTCATACTTTGTACCGTCCATGTGCCAACTAATAATGTATGTTTGCAGTTGTTTCTTCCCATTTTGAATCATGCCACATCAGCAAATGTAGGTCCCAAAAGCTTTACTCTATCCACATCATTAAGGTTAGCTCTATTCTGAGGAGGCAGCACTTCCCCAGTCATATTTTGAGTGCTTCCCACCTCACATTCTCATCTTCTAGCACTATATCGGTCAATGTTTCAGTGCTATTCATAAAGTTTTCCAGTCATATATCAGACAGTGTTTCACTACTATTCATAAGGTTTTCACTGGTCAATTCTTTGAGAAGTGGATGGTTTCTTCTTTCTTCCAAATCTATCTCAGTCTGAAAGTGTCACTGAAACCTGTCTACCATGGGTAACCTTGCTGGCATTTAAAACACCAGTGGCATAACCTCCAGACTCACAGAAACACACAAGCCACCACAATATGACAAAATGACAGATGAGTTTGTCTCCTTTAGTTGTTCCAAACCACTCCATTCACTTCCTGGTCTCTCTCAACCATTCTGAACCTGCCATGCTACCTCTCCTCCTGGTTCCTGCCTTCTGGGGCTGCTCCAAACCCACCGCACCACTCTCCTCCTGGTTCCTGTATGTTGTTGGTGTTGTTGTTATTATGTGCCATCGGTCAAACCAGACTCATAGCGACCGCTCCTTGGGTTTCCGAGGCAGTATCACTACGGAAGTAGATTGCCTCATCCCTGTATAGTTTTACATAATTTTGACACTATGATTATGGTTACTTTATTTTACCATCCAGTCTCTAATATTCAATCTTCTGTAAGTGGATATTTGTCAATAATCCATCTAAGAAATGACATGAGGCAAGAGACAGTGGATAAATTGAAAAGTGGTGGTGAATAAAAAAAGAAAAAGCTGTCATTGGCTTCTTCATTTTAAATGTTGGTAACTGAGAAGATGATGCTGGTATTGACTTAGCAGTCAAGCTTAAGGAGCTGCCTGTCAAATATGTCAAGCAATTTGTGGTAGATAACTTATTGGAGCTATAGGTAGGAACACAAAATGGGGATGTGAGCTTCCAGAACGTGCCATGGTTTCCTAGGCCCACCATTTTTTCATTCCTCTGGTTTTCTTTCTGAGCTACACACACAAATGATTGCTTCAAAAGGTTTGTCTGTCTTATTGGGAGTAAGAACATCATTCCATAACTTCACCTTTTCTTTGTAGAAGGTAAGCACACAGCCTGTTGAAAAAATTCAATATTTTGTTCATTTTTAAAATTTTGTTTCTTTTATTTTTAGTTTTCTCTTTTGTTTATGTGCTTATTTTTTGATGTCTATATGGTTATTCTTTGTTCATTTTTGAATGACAGTTTCTCCAGAGATATACATATGGAATTTAAGAAGCCAAATAAAGGCTTGGTTATAGTACATTTCAAAAGTTATATAGCAAGTAATCATGGGAGCTCTGGTAGTATAATGCCTAAGAGACTTGACTGCTAACCAGAAGGCTGGTGGCTCAAACCCACCAGTCACTCCTCGGAAGGAAGGTTGGGCAATCTTCTTCGATAGTGATACTGCCTCAGAAACCCAAGGAGGGGTCGACCCGATGGCACATAACAACAACAACAACATAGCAAGTAATCATTGTAATAATGATAACAATAGAATAAAAAGAAAATCATGATCATACTGGATTATAACACAAATACTAAAATAAATATCATGAATCCACATGAATATCAATAAATGATTGGGTAAGTAATAAATCAGGGGAAGGGACAAATCTTCCTTGTTGAAGAATTACAATATCAAGCATGTAAAGAAAAGAAAAAATAACCAATAGGACACTGTAGTAATAATTACCACAGATACTCAGGCCTAAGACACACCCAAGGCTGGTGGTTCAAACCCACCAGCCACCCCTAGGAAGGACGGTTGGGCAATCTACTTCCATAGTGACACTGCCTCAGAAACCCAAGGAGTTGTTGCTATGAGTTGGGTCTGATTCAACACCACATAACAACACACTGATGAATGTCAAAATTAGTGGATAAATCTTTAAGGAGAAACAGGTAAATTCCATAGTTTCAGTGCATCTCTCCCAAAATACTATAATTATTTTAAAATTTATCCCCAAGTTATTTTTCATTCCTTCTTCCAAAAGGCAGAGTTTAGTTCACCTCCTTCATAAGTGGAATGGGTTTAGTAATTTGCTTCTAATAATTAGAATATGAAAAGGAATATAGAAATATTATAGTGGAGAAATTTGGCACACTCTATCTAGTGATCGAGGTTAACATCACTAGGAATAAATCATGTTGTTACCCTCCAAAAAGGTACAATAACAATGGACAATCTTATCTCTCATATTCTTTAAAATATAATACCAACTAATCATGAACAAGTACCAGACCAAACCAAACTGAGGAACAGTATTCTACAAAAGTATCAAGGTTATGAAAACCAAAGGGAAATCTAGAAACTGTCACAGATTGGAGGAGACAAAGGAATTATGATGAGTAGATGCAAAGTGGTATCCTGGAGTGGATGCTGGAACAAAAAGAAGACATATATAGAACAACTTGGAAAATTTAAATAAATTCTGTAGTTTAGTTAATAGTATTGTATCTATACTAATTTATTAATTTTGAAAAATGTGCTATGGTTATGTAAGTGGTTAATTTTAGAGGAAGCTTGATATAGAATTTGCTGTACCTCTCTGTAGTATCATTAGAATTCTTCTCCAAATCATTTTTTTTCAAAGTAAAGTTATTAAAATATTATAAAATAAATATTACTTCTGTTGTTGGTCATTGCAAGATATACAGAGAGAAAGAGCGATAGAGAGAGTGTGTGCTCTGCTGGCATATTGGATAAGGAATTTGACTGCCAAACAGAAGGTCAGCAGTTCAAACCCATAAGCTACTTGGTGGAAGAAAGATGGAACAATCTACATCTGTAAAGATTTAGAAACCCAACGGGGGTCACTATGAATTGGAAAAGACTCAATGGCATTGAGTTTGGTTTTGGTGTATAAATATAATAACAAATATCCTCTTGATATTGTCCATCAAATTCAAACAGAAAACAAGAGTTAAAACCTTGTCTTAAGCCTTAGCAAAATCTTCAAAATTCTCTTGCCTTGTGCTTCTTTTGGAAGAAATAGGCTAAGAAATAGAGAAGTGAGGGTAAGCAGGTTACTTAGTGGAAATTCTTACTTTTTGCATTGTAGCCCTTGAAAAATAAAAGAGGTGGAGACTCAAGAAATTAAGGTCTTGAAATAGTCTCATTGAGTCTACTGAGGAGAAATGATGACTGAGATTTAGGTAAGAAGACAATGTGTCTCTTTACATTCTCTTGTTCTGTAACCACCATGCACAGAACTATAGCTACCTAACTTACCAGTTTGCAGGAGGTGTCATGGGAAGTAGAATATGAAGGAAGTGGCATAGGATTCAAAGCAATATTTGAAAACAAGATCTCTGCAAATCATACACACACACAGACACACACCTATAATTGCAGAATAACTCTAGGCAAGATATTTACCTTTGATCTAAGTTTTCTCATTTGTAAAATAAGTGTAATAATGTGCCTGAGATCACTGACATGTAACAGGGAAGATGATATTGAATTATGCCACCAGTGAGAACCTCAAATCACCCCCTCTCTGGGACAAAGAAGAAAGACGAAGGGAGGAGTTTCCTAGCTATAGGAAGAAAGGGTACTTACCTCACTACAATGTAAGGATAAAAGCAAAGTGTATGAAAGCCTTCTAAAGTAATGTGGTTATCATCACTTATGGCATGCTGCCGTTTTGGAATAGTGTGATAATTTGTCTCTGTTCCCCAACTTTTGTAGCTGTGTCTATTTCCTCTCCTATAAAGTGTTTTACTCCATACTCTGCCCTAGTTTTTCTGTTTAGAGACACGTTAGAGCAAGTAAAGGATGAATTTATATGAAAGTAAGATTCATCAAAATATCAAAAAATGCCCCTTATTCCTCAAATATCTGTCATATAACACAAAATGAGTGTCTTAAATCACATTTTAAGTCCTAATCCTTCAGTTGTTCTGGATCTATTATTGTTTATTCAGAAGGGCAGACCTACTGTAGTCTCTATCCTTCTCTTCCCTTCTCTTTCCTTCTCTTTCTTTCCTTCTTCACTTCTCTTCCTTCTACTGTTTCCTCTTCTTTCCCTTCCCTTCTCTTCCTTTTTCTTCCTTTTTCCTTTCTGTCTCTCTCACACTTCTCCACTTGAGATTTTTCATTGTGATTATTGCATATTTGAGAAAAAAAGGATTGTAAATAGAGTGAAATTTGGGTTTGGACAATTATGGAGTGACCTCTGGGACAGAGTCTGTCATGATGAATTTTTATGTACATTGTATAATACTAGAAGTACTATATATTGAGCTAGAAGTTAAAGATATAATTGTTTAATTTAATCAGATTGAGCACCTTCTTTTTCTGTAGGACCACTACATATGTGTGTGTGTGTGTGTGTGTAATTTGTGATTTGGGTGAAAGTTTATAGAGCTAATTCCCTTTAAATACAGCAGTTCACATATACTTTGTCTCATGACGTTGGCTACAATTTACCCCAATGCAACAGCTCCCCTCTCACTTCCTCCCAATACTTATCTCTTCCCTGTGTCCATCCCTCCATGTACTCCTGCCCTTTGAGCTGTCTTCCTGTGCATAAACTGCCCTTCTTTCTCCCATGATTGTTCTCTCTAAGGAGTGTATCTACCTCAGGTATATGTTCAACTCATACGCCTGTCTTTTGACTGGCTGGAAATCACAGGTGTGGGTTGAATTCCAGACAAGAAGGGCATCTAGGGGCCATTATCTCAGTGGTTCCACCGGGCTCTATCAGACCAGCAAAGCTGGTCACCCTTCCCCTCCCTTTTTTTCCCAAATGATTTTGAGTTTTATTCCACATTGTTCTCCCTCTCTATCCAGGATCTCCTACATAGATTTCCCTCCAAGTTGCTGACAGTGGTAGCCAGTCACCATCTAGTTTGTCTGGTCCCATAGTCATATAGGCTGGGGATCGTATGGTGTACCAGTTGCTAGGACTAATTGTTTCCATGAATTTTTTGTTTTCTTCATTCTTCTTTGCTCTGGATGAGGAGAGAACCATCGCAGCATCTAGATGGCTGCGTGCAAGCTTTTAAGATCCCAGTAACTGCGTGCCAAAGTAGGAGGTGGAACAATGTTTTGTGTAGTATGTTATGCCAATTAAGCTTGATGTCCCCTGGGATATGGTCCCGAGTCCACAGGTTCAACTACTCACTCCCTCTGGGTAGCTGGCTGTGACCAAGAAGTGACTATAATCTTGTCCCTTGTCAGCTCTACTGTATACCTGGGAATTCTTACAGAACATACAAATACATTTGAAGAACCATTGTCTGATAACCCTACACATGGTCTTGGGTATGCTCCGCTCTGCACAGACATACCCAATGGTTCAGTCTGTCCACCTATCTATCCACCCATATACCCATGTTTGCCTTCACTGACAACCCAGTATTGTATGTGCAAAAGGGTTCATCTTTGTTGTCTGCACTTCCCATGCACCTCTCAATGTCTTCCTCTTCCTCAATGCCACCATGTTGATCACTCACATTTGGTACCTTGCCATTCTCTTCACTAAATCAATACTTATCTCCACCTACCTAATAGTGTTCCCTCCCCTCCCCTCTTACCCCTGGCAACCAACAGAGAAAATTTCCTTCCATATATAAACTTTTCCTTGACTTTTACAATGACAGAGTAACACAATATTTGTCTTTCTGTGATTGACTTATTTCACTCAGCCTAATGTCCTCCAGGAGCTCTGGTAGCATAGTGTCTAAGGCACTTGACTATTAACCAGAAGGCTGACGGTTCAAATCCACCACCCACTCCTTGGAAGGAAGGTTGATCAATCTATTTCTGTAGTGATACTGCCTCAGAAACCCAAGGAGTGGTCACTATGAGTCGGGGCCGACTTGAGGGCACATAACAGCAATAACAACAATGTCCTCCAAGTTCATCCACGTTATGTGGTGCTTTGCAGATTCTATGTTATTCTTCAGGGTTTCATACTATTCTATTGTGTGTATGTATCATAGTTTGATTATCCATTCCTCAGTTAATGGACACCTAGGTTGTTTCCAACTTTTTGCTCTTGTAAATAGTGCTGCAATGAACAAGGGTTGGCATATGTCTGTGCTTATCATATCTCTCACATTTTTAGGATATATACCTGGTAATGGAATGGGTGGATCAAATGGTATTTCTATTTCCAACTTTTTAAGGAATCACCATACTGCTTACCACAGTGGTTGTAGCAATTGACAGTACCACCAGCAGTGTATGTGAGCCTCAATCTCTCCACATCCTTGTCAGTATTTGTTATTTTCTGTTTTGTTGAACTGTGCTATAATTTTTTTTTCTCTCTTCTGCTGTTTGTGCATTTTGGGTTATGCTTGATAGTCTATTTATGCCAAATATTAGGGACCCTAAATTTACCCTGTGATTTATAATTTTCTCCCTGAGTTTAGAACAGTCCATTCTATCTTGCAACTCTCTTGACTTCTCACCATGTAGAAGTTCTGTAACTATACAGTCTTTTCCCTCTTTTTGGTTTGTAGTTGTCCTCATTTGCCAATTGATGCCTCTGGTTCCCTGCTTATAATTTTGTAAGCTTATTTTACTTTGGATATGTCCATAGCTGTGGTTTCTGGGTTATGTCATCTTGTGTATTAATGATCGATTGTTGTTTGCTATTTTTGGTTCTCTGTTCAAAGGTCTCCCTTTAGTATTTCATGTAAGGTTGGTCTGGTTTTAACAAAGTAACTTAGTTTCTGCTTATCTGGAAATCTCCTAATTTCACCATCATATTAGAGGGACAATTTTTCTGAGTACATAATTCTTGGTTGGAAATTTTTCTTTTTTCAGGGTTTTATGTATACCATCCCATTGCCTTCTCGCTTGCATCATTTCTGCTGAGAAATCAGAGCTTATTCTTACTGGTTGTCCTTTGTAAGTAACTTTTTGTTTTTCCTGTGCTGCTTTCAGGATTCTGTCTTTGTCTTTGGTTTTGATGAGTTTAATGATGATTTGTCTTGCTTATTTTCTTTTGGAGTCTATCCTGTTTGGGGTTTGTTGGATTTCCTGAATGGATATATTCTCATCTTTCATATCAGGGAAGCTCTCCTCCAACAAATCTTGGATATTTTTCTCAGTTTTTTTTTCCTCTTCCTGTTCTGGAATTCCAATGACATGTAGGTTATTTCTCTTGATGGTATCCCAAATGAGCCTTAGGCTTTCTTCATTTTGTTTTGATCTTTTTTCTGATTGATCCCTTTTCAAAGAAGTATTCCAGTATTTGTCTTCAGTCTCATTAATTCTGTCTTCCATTGCATCAATTCTACCCTTTTGCCCTTCCAATGTGTTATCTACTTCTGACAATTTAGTATTAATTTTCTGGATTTCTATCTGTATATTTGGAATCATTGCTAATTTTTCATTTATTTTGTCATTTTGTTCTTGTATTTTCTTCCAAAATTCTTCTATGTGTTTGTGTGTGTGTGTGTGTCTGTGTGTGTGTGTGTCTGTGTGTGTGTGTTTTCTTTGGTCTGTCTCTCAATCCTTTGAAGATATCTAAATATAATTCTTTTGAATTCCTTATCAGAGAGTTCAATGCTGCTTTTTCCTCAGGGATGTGTTCTGGGTCTGTGTCTTGCTCCCTTGTTTCTACCACTATATCTTGCTTCTTTGTGTGAACTGTGATGGTCTGTTGTCTCTGAGACATTGTGACATTGTTGTATTTAGATCTCTGTTATCTTTTTGTGAAGAGAAGCTAAGCGTGAGTCATGCTCTTCTTGGTGGTTTTTTATCATTGGCCTATTGGTGGAAATGGGACTGGTGGCTCTCACTCAATAAGTGCAGCTGCAAGAGGTGTGGGTATAGTTGTATAGTATGGGGATTGTTGCTGTTTCCCACTCAGTTAGAGAAAAATAACAATTGAATAACCATCAAAAAGTAAAAGCATATGGGCAAAAATCACAGTGTAATCACACAGGAATAGTAACCAAAAAGAGAGAAAAAGAGGTTAAAAAACCCTGCAATACCTGGGGAGAGGGCAATAAGAGAAAAAGGGTAGTGGAGGAGAATAATGAAGAAAAAAATGAGAAAAATGCAAAAAGAAAAACAAGGAACAGGATTAACCACCAGAAAGAAAGAAAAAAAAAAAAAAATCGCAGCCAGGATCAGGGAAAAGAAAAAAAAAAGCTGAAAACTAGAACCTGGGATGTGAGGAACAGAGTAATAATAAAAAGGACAAAAGTAATAATAATAGTTGTTATTATTGTTGTTTTTATTTGCCATCAAGTCAGATCCAACTCAAAGCAATCACTCCTTTAGTTTCCAAGGCGGTATCACTACAGAAGTAGATTACCCAACCTTCCTTCTGAGGGGTGGCTAGTGGGTTTGAACCACCAGCCTTCTGGTTAGCAGTCAAGTGCCTTGGGCACTAAGCTGCCAGAGCTCCTATTAATAATACTAGTAGTTTTAAAACAGACAAAAACAACAAACTAAAAAAAAGAAAGAAAAAATAATTGGGGCAGAGCAGTGCGGAGCACCCAGGGTCTGTCCTGAGCACAGACTGTGATGGTATTCCTGCCAACTTAGAAGGTGAGTGGGAGTGAGGGATGGACACACTTCCATTCACCAAGAGGATGTGGGATATAAGCATAACAAGGCAATGTCGCACCTTTCCAGTCATCTGTGTCCAGGATGTCCTTGTGGTTCCCAGTAAGTAGATCCTGTTTTTAAGTACCCAGAATCTGGGAGAATGCTGTCACTTTAAATATCCAAAATGGTCAAACCGCTTGTAAACATTCAAAATGGTTGTGCCCTCCAGACAGGCAAAATTCCACAGCTCAGCCCTCCTTCTTCCTTGCTGCTTCCCCTTTTATTCACCAGCCACCAGTGCAGTCCTCTCTGCAGTCCCTAGTTAGCAGGGCTGATTTTTAGGTTAATTCTTAGGTCCTATAACCACTCGGCAATATCCAAGCTATCTGTGCCATTAGGATTGCTGCTAGACTGCAGCTCTGTATGTCTCCTTTTTGGTGTTTTCAGGCAAATTCTTCTGCTAGTTGGAGTTTAGTCCACTTCTATATCCTTCCCTTCAAAGCTCAAGGGTCCAGAATTATCTTCTGTATCTGTGTTTATTGTTTCCCCTTTTGTTTGTTGTAGAGGATCTGTGCAGTCTTTCTGCCTATTCTGCCATCTTACCAGAACTCAAGACCAATTTATCTTTTTTTTTTTTTTTTTTTTCCTGTGATTTGGGTGAAGATTTACAGAGAAAATTCACTCTCCATACAGCAGTTCACATATTCTTTGTCTCATGACATTGACCACAGTTTACCATAATGCAAAAGCTCCCCTCCCACCTCCTCCCCACATTTACCTCCTCCCAGTGTCCATCCCTCCATGGGTTCCTGCCCCCTGAGCTGTCTCCCTGTGCATAAGCAGCCCTTCTTTCTTCCATGATTGTTCTCTCCAAGGAGTGTATCTACCTGAGGTAAATATTCAACTCATATGCCTGTCCCCTGTTTGGCTGGAAACCACAGGTGTGGGTTCAGTTCCAGACCCGAAGGGCAGCTTGGGGCCAAAGTCTCAGTGGTTCCACCTGGCTCTATCGGACCAGCAAACCTGAAGACCAATTTATCTTAAATATTGTATAAAAGGAATAGTTGAAGTGTATCAAAATGAATAAGTAAGAGAATATTAATAAGTTTAAAAATAGAAAACTTTCAGAGTAGTTGCCCACTACATAACAATTATAAAATTGCAACTATCTTTATTATAAACAAAAGCCTCTGTGATATCTCTTAGTACTCTTCTTCTTAAAAGTGAAATTCATTTATATTCCTGGCCCTTTTCTTCAATATATTCTCTGTAATTGCTATTAATAGACACTAAAGGAGCATATTAGCAGTTTCATTACTCACCATTTCCCAAAGCAGAGAAGTGCTTGGAACTTATGAAAAATAGTCTTTGATTAGGGAGAGATGAGCCAGATTTTGGAATGGAGCCTAGAAGAGAGAAATGAGATAAACAGCAAGAATAGCAGACGACAACTCAGGCAGTGCTTGTTATGAGAACCTTAGGAATGTGGGCAACTTCAGCTATAGAGCAGCACTTGCCATATAGACTCTCTCTAAATATTCATTATAGAAATCACCACTAAGAATATTTTACCTTCAAAATTTGTTTCCCTCAATCTATAACCAAGCAATATGTGGGTATATATTGTATTTTTATATAAACAGAATGTGCATTATACAGTTTTTGCAACCCCCTTGCACATTAGTTTCCCATGCACACTATTCCTTTTATATGTGTGTGTGCATTATTAATATGGGCATATTTTATGCAAAAAATATGGTATATTTCTCTTTGTCCACACTGTGGAATGAAAAATCATAGTAAATATATTATGTATTAACAGAATTCTTTAGATAAAAAATGAGGCCAAGAGTGATTATTCTCTTTAAAATGCTTATGATCTAAGAGCTGAAGCAGACATATAGCATGAAATACAATAAAAGCACTATTGTAGAGATTTGTTCCTATTGTTATAGGAGAACAAAGGGGGAAGTAATTGGTTTTACTAGAGTAAGAAAGGAAAAGGGAACAAAAAGTATTTCAGAGTAGAAATTCTGGCTGCAATTTGAAGTGACAGAATGAATAGAGAAGTAAGGGTAGAAATCAAGACAAAAAGGAGAGTTCATGCAATGGAATGGAGTTCAACTGGAAAGATGATGTATGGACTAGGATTACAAGGAGAGATTCAGTTCATAATACAAAGTAGCAATAGAAGTGATGTTCCCAAACACTATCCAATGGATAGATATATTAAGAAATGGAATAACTCAGAAGAAGGAATCACAGGATGCCCTCTTTGGGTTTCCAAGGCAGTAAATCTTTACAGAAGTAGATTGATTGTCCAGTCTTTATTCCACAAAGTCGCTGGTGGGTTTGAACAGCCAATCTTCGGGCCAGCAGCCAAATGCCTTAGACACTACACCACCAGAGCTCCTTGATATATTCAAATGGAATAACTCAGAATAACAAATCAGAGGATAAATGTCTCATATCAGACCTGGGTGTGCATTAACATTTTGATGAAGGAATTGAACCTGGAGAAGATTCTTCAGTGTTGAAAATAATTTAAAATGGGTAGAAAGATAACAGAAAACCCTATGGGATGAAACTTTGGTTTAAACAAAAATGTGGACATGGATCTGTGTTAAACAAGTTTGGCTAGAACATAAGTCCTGGCCATCAGATGATGAATTTGGTAAGCAACTGAGGATGTAAAAACTACCTCCAAGATATTATACTTTATTCTACTCTCAAATAAAAACCACCTAAGATTTTTGAGTAAAGAAATAACATATAAGAAGACATATTTAACAAGATTAATCCTAAAATGGTAGGCCTCAAAAGGAATAGCACACAGTTGCTTATGTGTTGGTAAAGACAACACATAATCACCTAAATCTATCCTTCTACTAACACATAAGAAAATCAATCTAGTTGCAATAAAATAATTTAAAATTAGTTGTTATTCTTAATATCTAAAAAGAAAAACAGAAGAAAATAGTAGATAGCATCATGGTTACAATTAAATCATCAAAGAGAACATCTCATTACATGACTGATCATATTAAAGAAGTGCAATAGTAGAGATGTCTTACATGTTTCCACCAGAGCACTTCCCAGAGTAGAGGGAGGGCTAGTCTTTTGCTCATTGAAGTATACATTAATCTCTAGAAATAATTTAATGACATCAAAATTTATACCTTTTAAATTAATCTTATTGTAGATTTATGTTTTTAAAAATCTTACAGTACCATTGCATATTTAATTAGTGTTAGTTCCAACATACTGTAGTTGATGTGATGCTTATAGGCCAATGGCTCCTGAGCTGTTTTCTTCACAACACTGAGGCACTGAGGATTCCTTGGGGAGTGTATCTAGGGGGCAAATAGGCTGAGCATAGAGGGCATGAGATTGTCACCTGAATTTCATCTCAAGTCATTCTTTTATATTCTATATATTTTATTTCTGCATATGATATTGTCCAACACCAAAATATTGGGACATAAGAAAAAATAATATACTTGTTTTTATATCAGCTAAAAAGGGAAAAAATTAAAATCTGGTGGATCAGGTATTTGGACAATGCACTATAGAAAGACTAGATGGGTTTTCAAAGAAGGAAAGAAAGGAAGAAAGAAATCAAAGCAGAAACAGCAATAGTACTAAGCACTAAGGGAGTGAGGTATGCATAAAGTAATGTTGCCCAAATTATCATTTATGTTCGCCAATATTAAGAAAATATATATATTTTCTTCTCATTAACGATGGCGGCTCAGTTTCCATGTTGTGAGGCAGTCACTTCATCTCTTATTAATAATCAAATTCCATAATTAAAAAAAAAATTATTCAAATTCAATGATTTTGTCACAAATTTGATTCTCTATGTATTCTAAAATCCACTGCCATTGAGTCAATTCTGACTCATAGCAACCCCCACTGGGTTCCCAAGGCTTTAAATCTTTATAGAAGGAGATTGCATCATCTTTCTCCCATGGAGCAGCTTCTGGGTTTGAACCACCAATCTTCTGATTGCCACCAATTGACTTACCCACTACACCATCAGAGCTCCTTGTATATTCTCCTAGACAACAAATATACTTCTATACAACAAAAGATACCTGTTTTATATGGTTCACATTATCATCCCTACTATTTCTTTCCTTTCATTTTCAAAAGTGTACATATGTATATGAAAAAAACGAAAGACCATACTCAATGTTATAGAGTCAATTCTAACTTATAGATAACCTCCCTGGCTTTCTGAGGAGGTAGATCTTTACAGAAGTAGATTACCCCATCTTCCTTGCAGGGACCAGCTGGTGGGTTTGAACCACCAACCTTCTGGTTAGCAGACAAATGCCTTCAGCATTGTGCCACCAGACCTTCTTTATGTATATGAAAAGTAACTTAATTTTTATAAATATCTGGTTTGTTGGGGCTTATATTGACAGAAAGGATCACATTAGCTACAAAATTTTGCTGTACATTTCACATTATAGGTAATTTATAGTAGAGTCCTCGTTCCTCTCATTGGTTAATTAGGGATACTAGGTTCACCATTTTCACATAAGGCAAGACATAACGGATGACCCCCCTAAATCCAGGGCTCAATATTCATTGCTGAGATAGATTTATTGAAGAAAAGACATACCTTTACCCTATGAGGGTTGTGTACTAATATTTTCTTGGTTCCAATCCACCCCCTGCTCTTTGATGCTGAGCTTGGGTGTTGTGCTCTCCATTTCCCATGTTCCCTTGACAATAATTTTCCTGTTAGATTCTGCCAATGGGAGACACTAGAGAGAGACTGAGAGGTGAAAAGAAGGGAGAAAATATGTCTTTCATATCTTCTCCTTACTAGGCATAGGCTCCTGCAGCAGCATTCTCTTGACTTTCCAAGTCACATGCAAATTGGGGTCTCCTCAAAGATTCATGCACTATATATAATTACTTATGCATCTCCTCATTGCTGCTTCAGCTGTTTAAACTACTTTTATTATTTTTGTTTATTAAATAACCTCTGTTAGAAATTGTAGTAATTAAGTTTGTGTGTCAACTTAGCTGGACCTGGTTGAGTGGCTGGGCAGCTGGTGGTAGTTATTCCCCATGATGAGACTGGTAATCAGCTCCATGGTGGACTCTACTAGGAGCAGCTGAGTAGCTGCCTTAGGGATATGGTCTGCTTCTTGTATATAAGAAGCATCTTTGGGAATGGTCTCTAGCTTATGACACGCTTGAACCCTGCATGTAGCTGTGTTGTTTAGAAGCCTGCCATGCTCTGCCAACCTTGAGACTTTCAATAGACTTGAATTAATGGCCTTACCATGTGATTTGGTAACATCGGGACTGTGCCTTTTTAGTTGTCAACCTCGGGCTTGTCAGTGTCAGCAGCCAGCAGCCGAATGAAGAAAAGCCTCTAGCTCCTGTGGGCTGGGAGCAGGAGGCAGAGCTAAAACCCAAAGCTGAGGGGCTTTCACCCAGCCCCTAGAGCCTGACACTTTGAACTCAACTTAAAGCCTCCAAACAGTAAGAGAATAAATTCCTGTTTGATAAGGCCATCCCATTTGTAGTATATTCTTGTCAGAGTGGCACAGAGGTAACAAAAACAGAAATGAAAAATATAATTTTTGCTTTCCTGCTTAGATCCAGACAGATACAGCCTTCAATTTCAGGGGAAAAAAAGTAAAATTCATGTTACATTGTCTCCAATCTCACAGATTGCAACATAAATATAGAATTTCAAGTCTGGAATGAATCTTTCAAATTATGTGTTTCTCAGTTTATAGATGGATTTTGTGTTCTTTTAAATTTAAGCAAATCAGGAACTATCATTCAGTTACTGTGAGGTAGCATCAGAACTAAAACTCATTTTCCTGGATGTACTGTATATGAACTTTGTTCAAAACCCCTTGACGAAGATTCAGAATAAACTGTTTAAAACAAAGTTATAATCCCTGACATAAGAGTTAAAAGTTTTACTAATAGAAAAAAAAAATAAAACAACCATATTAAATTCCGATCATTTTTTTGTATGTGTGTTGCAATTAATTAACTCTTCTAGTCAATTCTCCCTATCATAACCAAAACAGGACTATTCTCAGGAACTCCACAGGAGGAGAAGAACTAAAGAGATCAAACTGAACCGAAAATGAATCCATTCCTAATATCGAACTTCTGACCAAATGTTTCAATGTATCTTCAATTAGATTTCCATTTTTCAAGCTCAACAAAGTCCTTTAAAAGCATTGCTCATTAAGCACACCTAATCATCCCTGTGTCTTCTATAGACAATCTACATGAACAGATTGTGTGTAAGCTTTTGATGTGTAAGCCCCACTAAACATATGGTTAATGTCTCAGTATGTCAAGCCAATTAGTGATAAGTAACTTTTCACGGTAAAGTTTACATTTTATGACAGATGTATTGAATCTTCCTCCTCTATATTTCTGCTTAGTGACCTTGAATGCTAATAACAAAATTATTTCTAATTTCTCTAATAATATTTTAACAAAACACATATGTATCAGATTAAAAAAAAGTAAAAGGTCATTTAATAGAAGTATTTGAAGATACTTTTTATTTAACTGAAAAAAAAGTCCTGATTGCTCACAGTAAAAGTGCTATTATAATAACTTCTTTGGATATTTCAGATATTTTAGCATATTTTTTTATTCATACATGTTAAGAAAGGCAAGAAATTATTTTTGATTCATGCAATACTTTTTACTTCAAAGGGATAGAACTATTACATCCCAAATTTCATGTCAATATCTTAAGAATATTGAGGTTTTATTTCAGGTTGTTTTATTTTACTTTATTTTTTGATATGAGACACTACCTCTGCTTAAGAAAGGTAATTCAGATATTTGAAATTTCAAATGAAATGTACTCTTTGATAGATTTTCAGGGGAGAGAATTGTCATTAGTTTCCATATTAGCAACAAAATATATGTGTTTCTAATGCAAGATGAAGAATTCAGTTTGAAACTTCCTGTCAGTGGATAAACATCAAGACTTGGGCAGAACCTCAATGTAAAGTAAACATAATGCATTAGGTAATTGTCACTTTTCTTTCCTCTTTTAACAAGTGCAGAATATCAATCAATCACTTTGACAAATCATCATTCTCTCTATTGGGAATTATCCCCAAGTCTTTCATTGGATGATATGACTTTATCGACTTTAGTTTAAACTCCTATCTTTTTTTTTTTTTCCTTCTTTTCTTTTGCTGTCCATGGGGAATTTGTGCTCTGATTTAAAATGTACTCCTGTGTAAAAGAAGGATAATATTAGCATCTCACTCATAGAGGAGCTGTACAGATTCATTCAATGCCTGCTATTCAATGATGTAATACACATAAAATACTTAAGATCGGTGCCTGGCCAGCCAAGTTTCTAGCAAAGACTAAATGGACTCTGAATATTAGCATTACTGCCCTTGTTGTTCTATGTTTATGTTCTGCATTTCTAATGAATTCATTTATTAAATATGTTTTTGTTTTCTTTTTAATTTAGCTCCGTTACTTCTTCTTTTTTTTTTTTTAATTGTGATTTTGTGAAAATTTACAGAACAAATTCACTTTCCTTACAATAGTTCATGTACACTTTGTCTCATGACATTGACCACAATTCACAACAGTACAACGGCTTCCCTCCCACTTCCTCCCGTTAGTCACCTCTTCCCTGGGTCCATCCTTCTACGCACCCCTGAGCTGTCTTCCTGTGCATAAACAGCCCTTCTTTCTCCCATGATTGTTCTCTCTAAGGAGTTTATCTACCTCAGGTAAATGTTCAACTCCTATGCCTTTCTTTTGCTTGGCTGGAAACCACAGGTGTGGGTTCAATTCCAGACCTGAAGGGCAGCTAGGGACAATTGTCTACATGGTTCTATGAGGCTCTATCAGACCAGCAACCCCCCCCCTTTTTTTTTTCCAAATGATTTTGAGTTTTTTTCCACATTGTTCTCTCTATATATCCAGGATCTGCTACATAGATCCCGCTCTGAGTGGTTGACAGTGGTAGCCGGGCACCATCCAGTTCTGCTCTCATAGACGCTAGGACTAATTGTTTCCATGAATATTTGGTTTTCTTCATTCTTCTTTGCTCTGGATGAGGAGAGACTTATCGTTGCATCTAGATGGCTGCTTGCAACATTTTAAGATCCCAATCTCTAGTCGCCAAAGTAGGAGGTAGAACAATGTTTTCCATAGTATTTTATGTCAAATGAGCTTGATGTCCCCTGTGACTATGGTCCCAAGTCCACAGGTTCAACTACTTGATTCCTCTGGGTAGCTAGCTATGACAAAGAACTGACTACAACCTTGTCCCTTCTCAGCTCTACTATACACCTTGGAATTCAGATCATACAAATATATGTATAGGACTATTGTCTGCCAGCCCTACACATGGTATTGGGTACACTTCCCACTTCATAGACATACATAAGAGTTCAGCCTGTCCACCCATCTATCCACCCGTATACCCATGTTTGCCTTCACTGACAACACAGTACTGTATGTGCAAAGGGTTCATCTTTGTTGTCTGTACCTCCCACATACCTCTCTATGTCTTCCTCTTCCTCAATGCCACCATGTTGCTCATTTACAATTGGTACATTGCCCTTCTCATCACCCAAATCAATATTTATCTCTACGTATCTAACAGTGTTTCCTACCCTACACTCCCACCCCTGATAACTAAGAAAGAAAATTTCCTTCTATAGATAAACCTTTCCTTAACTTTTACAATAATGGACTATTACAATATTTGTCCTTTTGTGATTGACTTATTTCACTCAGCATAATGTCCTCCAAGGTCATCCATGTTATGAGGTGTTTTGCAGATTCTAGGTTATTCTTTAGGGTTGCATAGTATTCCATTGTGTGTATATACCAATGTTTGGTTATCCATTTCTCAGTTGATGGACACCTAGGTTGTTTCCATCTTTTGGCTATTGTAAATAGTGCTGCAATGAACATGGGTGTGCATATGTCTGTTCTTGTCATGGCTCTCACTTCTTTAGACTATATACCTAGTAATGGAATGGCTGGGTCAAATGATATTTCTAATTCCAACTTTTTAAGGAATCACCATTTGACAGACCCACAGCAGTGTATGAAAGTCCCAATCTCTCCACATCTTCACCAGCATTTGTTATTTTCTGTCTTGTTAAACTTTGCTACTAGTGCTGGGGCAAGATGGTATCTCATTGTTGTTTTGATTTGCATCTCTCTAATGCCTAATGATCATGAGAATTTCTTCATATATTTTTTGGTCACCTGAATGTTCTCCTCATGTGTTCTGCCCATTTTTTAATTGGATTATTTGTCTTTTTGTGATTGAAGTGTTGGAATATTCCATAAATTCTAGAGATAAGTCCTTTGTCAGATAATGTCATTGCCAAATATTTTTTCCCAATCTATAGGTTCTCTTTTGACTCTTTTGGAAAACTATTTGGAAGCACACAAAAATTTGAATTTTAGAATATACCATTCATCTAGTTTATCTTCTGCTGTTTGTGCATTTTGGGTAATGCTTGATAGTCTGTTGATGCCATATTTTAGGGCCCCTAAATCTGCCCCTAGTTTTTCCTTGAGGAACTCTACAGTTTTAAGTTTCACATTTAAGTCTTTGATCCATCTAGAGTTAGTTTTGTGTATGGTGGGAGGTACAGATCTTGTTTCATTTTTCTGCAAACGGATATCCAGTTTTACTAGCACCATTTATTAAACAAACATTCTCTTCCCCATTTGAAGGATTTAGGTCTTTAGTCAAAGATCAGGTGATCATAGGTTGATGGATCTATTTCTGGGTTCTCAATTTTGTTCCACTGGCCTATTTGTCTGTAATTATACCATTACCAGGCAATTTTGACTACTCTGGCAGTATAGTAGGTTTTAAGATCTGTCAGTGTGAGAACTCGTACTTTGTTCTTCTTCAATAGTTCTTTGCTTATCCGAGATCTCTCTTCTTTCCATATAAAGTTAGTGATTGGTTTTTTCATATCCTTAAGAAATGTTGATGGGATCTGGATTGGCAGTGTTTTGAATGTATAGATTTCTTGGGGTAAAATTGACATTTTCACAATGTTCAATCTTCCTATCCACAAGCATGGGATTTTCTTCCATTTATGTAAATCTTTTACGGTTTCTTGAAGTAGTTTTTTTATAGTTTTCCTTGTACAAGTCTTTTGTGTCCCTGGTAAGATTTATTCCCAAGTATTTTATTATTATTTTTTTTTTTTTCGTAGCTGTTGTAAATGGTATTGATTTCACTATTTCTTTTTTAGCAATCTCTTTGCTGGTGTAGAGGAATCCAACTGATTTTTGGATGTTGATTTTATATCCTGCCACGATGCTAAATCTCTCAATTAGTTCCAGTAGATTTTGACTGAGTCTCTTGGGTTTTCTAGGCATAGGATCATATTATCAGCAAATAGGGATACTTTGACTTCTTCCTTAAAAATTTAGATGCCTTTGCTTTCCCTTTCTTGCCTTGTGGCCCTGGCTAGGACTTCCTGTACAATGTTGAATAGAAGTGGTGATAGAGGTCATTCTTGTCTGGTTCCTGTCTGCAAGGGGAATGGGTTCAGTCTCTTTCCATTGAGTATAACATTGGCTTTTGGTTTTGCATAGATAATCTTTATTATGTTGAAGAATGTCCCTTCTATTCTTATTTTGCTGAGAGTTTTAATCAGGAATGGGTGTTGGATTTTATCAAATGCCTTTTCTGCATCATTTTATATGATCATATGGTTTGTCTCCTTTGTTTTATTCATATGCTGGATGCCACTGATTGTTTTTCTAATGTTGAACCATCCTTGCATACCTGATATGAACCCCACTTGGTTATAATGGATGATTTTCTTATATGTTGTTAGAATCTATTGGCTAGGATTTTGTTCAAGATTTTTGCGTCTATATTCATGAGGGATATTGGTCTGTACATTTCCTTTTGAGTGATGTCTTTTCCTGGATTTGGTATCAAGGTTATGCTTGTTTCATAAAATAAGTTAGGGAGGATTCCATCTTTTTCTATGTTTTGGAATAGTTTGCGTAAGATTGGTGTCAGTTCTTTTCTGAATGTTTTGTAAAATTCTCCAGTGAAACCATCTGGGCCAGGACTTTTTTTTGTTGTTGTTGGTAATATTTCATTGAACTTTTCTTCTTTTTTTTATGGATCTGTTCAACTTTTCCACATCAGTCTGTGTTAGTTTAGGTAAGTGGTGTGTTTCTAGAAATCTGTCCATTTTTTCCAGATTTTTAAATTTGTTGACATACATGCCTTCATACTATCCTGATATTATCTTTTATTATTTCAGTTGGTTCTGTTGTGATGTCACCCATTTTGTTTCTTATTCATATTAATTGTATTCTCTCCCTCTTTTCCTTTGTTAAATTTGCCAGTGGTTGTCAATTTTCTTGATCTTTTCAAAAAACCAACTTATGGTCTTGTTGATGTTTTCTATTGCCCTTCTATTTTCTGTTTCATTGATTTCTGCTTGAATCTTCATTATTTCCTTTCTTCTTGCTGTTCTTTATCTAAATGTTGGAGATGTTGGTTTAAAGTGTTAATTTTATCTTCTTCTTCTTTTTTTTTTTTTTTTTTTTTTTTTTTTTTTTTTTGATGTGTTCATTTATTGCAATAAATTGGGCTCTGATTACTGCTTTTGCTATGTCCCAAATATTTTGGTGCATTGTGTTTTCATTCTCTTTTGATTCAAGCAATTTTTGAATTTTAATATTTATTCCATCTCTTATCCAGTCTTTCTCAAGGAGGCTGTTGTTCAGTTTCCATGTGTTTACCCTTTTTCCGTTGATGTTCCTACTGTTGATTTCTGATATTATAGTTTATGATCTGAGAATCAGATGCTTTGCAGTATTTCAATGTTTTTCAATTTATTAAGGCTTGCTTTATGGCCTAACATATGGTTTATCATCAAAAATGTTCCATGTGTACTGGAAAAGAGTGTATATTGTGCTGTTGTTGAGTGAAGTGCTCTGTAGATATCTATAAGTTCAAATTGGAAGATTGTATTGTTTAGCTCTTCTGTATCATTGTAGCATTTCTTTCTAGTTGTTCTATCTTTCATTGCAAGCAGTGTATTAAAGTCTCCCACTATGACTGTGGAGTCATCTATTTGACTTTTCAACTCTTTTAAAGTCTGATTTATGTATTGTGGGACTCTTTCATTGGGTCCATAGATATTTATTATGGTTATAGCTTCATGTTCAATTGATCCTTTAATCATTATATAATTATATATCATTAAATAATCATTGATCATTATATAATGTACTTCCTTGTCTCGTATGGTGGTTTTTGTCTTAAAGTCAATTTCATCAGAAATTAGTATTGCCACTCTTGCTCTTTTACAGTTGCCATTTGCTTGGTACATCTTTTTCCAACCTTTGATTTTTAGTCTATTTTTTCCTTTGTCTCTAAGGTGTGTCTCTTGTAGACTGCATATTGATGGGTTTTGTTTTCTTATACAATCTGCAACTCTACTTCTCTTGAGTGCTGCATTTAATCCATTAGAATTCAATGTAATTATTGACAAGTATGAATTGGTTGCTGTCATATTATGATGTGTTTTTTCATGGTGTCCCTGGTTACTTTGTTTCATATTATTTTCTGTGCTGAGCTCATTATGTTTATGAATCATGTTATCATTTCCTTTGTTGTTGTTGTTTTAGTATTTGCTGAGTATTTGTACTTGTCCTCTTTTTTATTGTGATGTGAAAGTTTATTATTTTTCTTTTAGGTTATCCTGTGATTTATAATTTTCTCCTCAAGATTAAAACTGTCAATTCTATCTTGCAACTCTCTTGACTTACTCACCATTTAGAAGTTCTGTAACTACACAGTATTTTCCCTCTTTTTGGTTTGTAGTTGTCCTCACTTGCCAGTTGAAGTCTTTGGTTCCCTCTTTACAATCTTGTAAGCTTACTTTACTTTGGATATGTCCATAGCTATGGTTTCTGGGTTATGTCACCTTGTGTATTAATGGTTGGTTGTTATTTGCTATTTTTGGTTCCCTATTCAAAGGACTCCTGTTAGTATCTCTTGTAAGGTTGGTCTGATTTTAATAAATTCCCTTAATTTCTGCTTACCTGGAAATCTAATTTTGCCATCCTGTTTGAGGGACAATTTTGGCAGGTATATAATTCTTGGTTGAATATTTTTCTCTTTCAGGGTTTTATATATACCATCACCTTGCCTTCTCACTTGAATGATTTCTGCTGAGAAATCAGAGGTTATTCTTACTTATTGTCCTTTGTAAGTAACTTTTTCTTTTTTCCTTGCTGTTTTCAGGATTCTTTCTTTGTCTTTGGTTTTGATGAGTTTGATGAGATATGTCTTAGTGATTTTCTTTTGGGTCTTTTCTGTTTTGGGTACATTGAACTTCCTGAATGGATATATTCTCATCTTTCATAATATAGGGAAGTTCTCCTCCAACAAATCTTGGACAATTTTCTCAGTGGTTTTAGTTCTCTCTTCATGTTCTGGAATTCCAATGACATGTAGGTTATTCCTTTTGATAGTATCCCACATGAACTTAGGCTTTCTTCATTTTGTTTTGATCTTTTTTTTCTGATTGCTCTCTTTCCAAAGAAGTATTCAGGTATTTGTCTTCAATCTCATTAATTCTGTCTTCCACTGCATCAATTCTACTCCTTTGCCCTTCCAATATGTTATCTGTTTCTGAAATTTAGTACTAATCTTCTGTATCTATCTGTAGATTTAGAATAATTTCTAATTTTTCATTTATTTTGTCATTTTTTTCTTGTATTTTCTTCCAAAATTCTTCTAGGTTTTTGTCTGTGTTTTCCTTGGTCTGTCTCTCAATCCTTTCAATATATCTTAATATAATTCTTTTAAATTCCTTATCAAAGAGTTCCAATGCTGCTTCTTCCTCAGGGATGTGTTCTGGGTATGTATCCTGCTCCCTGGTTTTTACCACTTTTTCTTGCTTCTTTGTAGGCGCTGTGATAGTTGCCTCTGAGACATCATAGCGTTATTGTATTTAGATCTCTCTTAACTGTTTATGAAGAGCAGTCAGGGTGAGTCATCCTCTTCTTGGAGATTGTTTATCATTGGCTTGTTAGGGGAGATGGAAGTGGTAGCTCTCACTCAGTAAGTGAAGCTGCAGGAGGTGTGAGTATAGTCGTGTCGTATGGGGACTGTTGCTGACTTCCACTCAGTTAGACAAAAAGTACAATAGAATAACCATCAACAAAGTAAAAGCAAGTGGACAAAAAACTCACCATGTAATCAGAGAAACAGTAAATAAAAAAAGAGAAAAGGGAAAACGGAAAGAAAAACAAAAACCTGCAATATCTGGGGAGATGGCGATAAGAAAAAAAAAAAGGTAAAGAAGGAGAATAATGAAGAAAAAATGGGAAAAGTGCAAAAGGAAAAGCAAGGAACAGGGTTAACCACAAGAAAGAAAGATGCAACCAGGAGCAGGGAAAAGAAAAAAAGCTGGAAAGTAGGACCTTGAGTGGGAGATAGCAACCATTCTCGCACAACCCAACTATACTTGCACCTGCTGCAGCCCCACCCACTGAGTGAGGACCACCAATTTTTTTTTCAACCAACTGATAAATGACAGATGCTTGCTAATACCAACTCAATTTACCTTCAACTGCTCTTTATGAACAACTAACAGAGATCTGTACACCCACTCTCATTCTCTATCACACCCACTAGGGAACAGGTGGTGAGTGCCTAAGTACTAACAACTAGTGAATAGAAGAGTACAGTACCCTGCTCATACAAATATATGAAAACAAAATAGAAGGAAAAAAATCCTGTGCAAATTACACCAACATACAACCACAAATTAAACATGACTACAATAAGACTACAATGTCTTGGAGAAACAGACCATCACAGCCCACACAAAAGGCAAGATAAAGTAGTGGAAACAAGGGACCAGGATACAAACCCAGAAAACATCCTGGAGGAAGAAGCAGCATGGGAACTCCCTGATAAGGAATTCAAAAGAGTTATATTTGGATGCATTTAACAGATTGAGAGAAAGATCAAGGAAAACACTGACAAGATTAAGGAAAACAAAGACAAAACTCTAGAAAAATTTAAGAAAGCAATATAAGAACCAATTGACAAAACAAACAAAAAACTAGAAATGACAAAAAAAAAAAAGAAACCCAGAGGATAAATACTAATATTTTAGAAACAGATAACAAATTGAATGAATAAAGGTGTAGAATTGAATCAATGGAAGACAAAATTAATGAAATTGAAGAAAAATTCCTCAATACTATTTTATGAAGGGATCTATCAGAAAAAAGATCAAAGCATAATGAAGAAAGCCTAAGATTCATGTGGGATATCATCAAGAGGAATAACTTACAGGTATTCAGAATTCCAGAACAGGAAGAGACAGATAAAACCACAGAGAAAATTGTCAAAGATTTGTTGGATGATAATTTCCCTACTACAATGAAATACTAGAATATATCCATTCAAGAAGTTCAACAAAACCCAAAAATGATAGATTCCAAAAGAAAATCTCCAAGACATATCATCAAGCTCACCAAAACCAAAGACAAAGAAAGAGTTCTGAAAGCAGCATGGGGGGAAAAAAAGTTACCTACAAAGGGAAACCTATAAGACTAAGCTCTGATTTCTTGGCAGAAATCATGTAAGAGAGAAGTCAATAGGATGATATATAAGAAATCCTGAAAGAAAAAAGTTACCAACCAAGAATTGTATACCCAGCAAAACTGTCTATCAAATATGAGGTGACATTAGGACATTTCTAGAATACCAGAAATTAAGGGAATTTGTTAAAATCAAACAACTGTATAAAAGATGCTAAACAGAGTCCTTCGGACAAAGAACCAACAACAGCAAACAACAGATGGTTAATACACATGATAGCATAACCCAGAAATTAACCCAGTTATAGAAGTAAAAGAAGCTTGCAAGACTATAAACAGAGAATGAAAGATCAATTTGTAAATGAGGACAACTACAAACCAGAATGAGGGAATAAATAGTGTACTTACAAAACTTCTAAATGATGAAGAAGTTAAGACAATTGCCAAATAGAACAGATTGTTTTAAATTTAGGAAGAAAGTTACAATTTACAAGGTAAACTCAAAGAAAAATAATAAACCTTCACATCAAAATTACAAAGAAGACATGCACAAATACTTAGCAAATACTAAAACCATAGCAATGAAGAAGATGATAACACAAGTCATAAACAAAATGAGCTGAGCACAAAAACTTATATAGAACAAAGATATTAGCAACACCACAATAAATAAATAAATAAACAAAATGACATCAATAAATTCATACTTGTTGATAATTACATTTAATGTAAATGGGTTAAACATACCACTCAAGAAACAGAGAATTGCAGACTGGATAAGAAAACATGACCCATCAATATACTGTCTACAAGAGACTCACCTTAAACACAAAGACGAAAAATAGATTAAAAATCAGAAGTCAGCAAAAGGTACACCAAGAAAATGGCAACCAAAAGAGAGAAGGAGTGGCAATATTAATTTCTTATAAAGTGCACATTAAGACAAAAATGACCATAATAGACAAGGAAGGACATTATGCAGTGATTAAAGGATCAGTTGAACAAGAGGACATAACCATAATAAATATCTATGCACCAAATGAGAGAACCTTGATTTGATTACCTAGTGCAGCTCTGACAGAAATAGACCACAAATGGGATGGTTTCAACAAACAGGAGTTTATTCTTTTACAATCTGGAGGGTAGAAGTCCGAGTTCAAACTGCCAGGCTCTAAGGGCTGGGTGAAAGTCCCTTAACCTTTGGCTTTAGCTCTGCCCCTTGTTCCAGGCCCACTGAAGCTGGAGGCTTTTCTTCACTCAGGCAGCTACTGGCTGCTGAAGCTGACAAGCCCAAGGTGGCCAAGAAAAAGGTACAGTTGCAATGGTACCAAACAACGTGGCAGGCAACCATTTCAAGTCCAGATGAAGTCCTGAGATTGGCAGGGTATAGCAGGCTATTGAACAATGTTTTGGCTACATGCCAGGTTCAAGTGTGCCAAAAGGCTAAAGACCAATCCCAAAGCTTTTTATATGTGGGAAGCATTCCACATCCCTAAAGCAGCTACTCAGCTACTCACAGTAAATTCCACCATGGAGTTGATTGCCAGTCTCATCATGGGGAATAACTACCTCCAGCTGCCCAGCCACTCAACCAGTCCCAGCCTAGTTGACAACCACCTTAACTATCACGAGCCCTCAAATACATAAACCTACTTTAACAGAATTGAAAAGACAAATAGATGACTCCACAGTCATAGTAGGAGACTTTAATACACCACTTTCAATAAAAGATACAACACTGGAAAGAAACACATCAAAGATGCTGAAGAACTAAATAATGTGATCAACCAACTTGACCTTATAGGATCTACAGAGCACTTCACCCAACAACAACACATTATACATTCCCTTTTACCACACATGGAAAATTCTCCAGGATTGAACATGTTAGGTCACAAAGCAAGTTCAATAAACTCAAAAACATTACAATACTGCAAAGAATCTTCTCAGATCACAATACTATTAAAATTAGAAATCAACACTAGGAGGACCAACAGAAAAAGAGCAAATGCATAGAAATTGAATAGCACCCTCCACAAAAATGACTGGAATAGAATAGAAGACATGGAAAATGAAATTATTTTTTTTTCAGTCAAATGAGAATGAAAACACAATATACCAAAATCCTTAGGAGACAACTAAAGCAGTGATCAGAGGGCAATTTATAGCAATAGATGCACACATCAATAAAGAAAAAGAGCCAAAATCAACACCTTAACCTAATGTCTCCAACAATAAGAAAAAGACCAGCAAAAAAGCATATAGTCATTAGAAGAAAAGAAATAATAAATATTTAAGTAGACATAAATGAAACAAAAAGTAGAAAGACAATACAAAAAATCAACAAGAGTAGAAGTTGGTTCTTCAAAATGATTCATAAAATTGACAAACCACTGGCAAATCCCAAAGCTTTTTATATGTGGGAAAGTTGCAAATAACACAAATAAGAAATGAAAGGGGTAACATTATAACAGTACCAACAGAAATACAAAGAAAAATATCAAGATATTATGAAGTGCTATACTCCAACAAATATGAAAACCTAGAAGAAATGGACAGATTTCTAGAAACACACTGCTTACTTAAACTAACACAGACTGAGGTAGAAAATTGAACAAAAGAAGAAATTAGACAGATCATTTAAAAATTACCAACAACAACAACAAAAAAGTCATGGCCCTGCATGTTTCACTGGAGAATTCTACCAATCATGCAGAGAAGAGCTGACACCAATCCTACTCAAACTATTTCAGAACATAAAAGCAGATTGTGCTTTGGTTATTTCATGCCACTCTATCAGAAACACCACAAGTGGCTTTAACAAATAGGAATTTATTCTCTTACAGTTTTGGAGGCTAGAAATCTGAATTCAAAGTGCCAAGCTCTACAGGCTGGATGAAAGTCCTTCGACCTTTGGCTTCAGCTTTATCTCTTGCTTCTTGCCCACTGAAGCTGGAGGCTTTCTTCACTTAGGCAACTGCTGGCTGCAGAGTCTGAAAAACACAAGCTCGAGAAGTAAAAAGACACAGTCCTGATATTACCAAACCACACAGCAGGCCATTGATTGAAGTCTGTTAACAATTCCAAGATTGGCAGACAACATGGCAGGCTGCTGAACAGTGACTTGGCTACATGCAGGATTCAAGCATGCCCAAATCTACAGACCATTCCCAAAGCTTTTCCTTATATTCTGGGAGTAGACCACATCCCTAAGCCAGCTACTCAGGTACTCACAGTAGATTCCACCAAGTAATTGATTACCAGTCTCATCCAGTTGCTCCATCTGCCCAGCAGCCCAGCTACTCAAAACCACTCAAAACTGGGGGAGACAACACTAATGATGGCTGTGATGGTTACGGTTATGTGTCAACTTGATTGGGTCATGAATCTCAGAGGTTTTGTAGTTATGTAATGATGTAATTTGGCAGTTATGTAATGATGTACTCATGCTTCCTTTTGTGACCTGATTTGATCAGATTCCATTTTCATATAATGCCTATTTTTGCATACCAACCTGATCTTTGGAATCTAACCATGTCAATATGTGAGGAGTTGATATATATGTTATACATGTAATGTTACTGTTATATGCTGTCGACCCGACTCATAGTGACCCCTTCTTGGGTTTCTGAGGCAGTATCACTATGGAAGTAGATTGCCCAGCCTTCCTTCTGAGGAGTAGCTGGTAAGTTTGGACCTCCAGCCTTCTGGTTATCAGTCAAATGCCTTAGGACTATGCTACCAGAGATCCCTGTGGATATAACAGATATATGTAAATGTATAGAGTGCTTCTAGAAATATATTCAATAAAATATTAATATCTTAAAAAAAAAAAAAAAAACCTCTCAAAACCAAGGCCAGCCATGTTGACACATAATCTTAACTACCACAGACAGAATCCTCCCAAATTCATTTTACGAAGCAAGCATAACCTTTATACCAAAACCAAGAAAAGACATCATAAGAAAGGAAATCTACAGTCTAGTATCTTGCATAAACTGAGGTGCAAAAATCTTCAACAAAATCCTAGCCAATATATTCCAACAACATATCAAAAAGATAATACATAATGACCAAAAGGGACTCATGCCAGGTATGCAAGGAAAACAATCAATGTAATCCATCACATAAGTAAAATAAAGCAAAAGAATCACATGATCATATCAATAGATGTAGAAAAAGCATTTGATAAAATCCAGCACCCACTTCTGATAAAAACTATCAGAGAAATATGAATAGAAAGGTAATTCCTTAACATAATAAAGGTATATATGAAAACCCAACAGCCAACATTATTTTCAATGGAGAGAGATTGAAACCATTCCCCTTGAAAACAAGAACCAGATTAGGATCCTTCTATCTCCACTTCTATCCAATAATCTCTTGGAAGTCCTAGTCAGAGCAATACAGCAAGGGTAGGACAATAAGGAAAGAAAGGGAAATAAAAGACTTCCAAATTGGGAAAAAAGATGTAAAAGTATGCCTAGATTATATGATTTGACACTATATGAGAGCTCTGGTAGGCATAGTGCCTAAGGCACTTAACTGTTAACCAGAAGGCTGGCGGTTCAAACTCACCAGCCACTCCTCGGAAGGATGTTTGGGCAATCTACTTCCATAGTGATACCACCTCAGAAACCCAAGGACGGTTCACTATGAGTGAAGTCCCACTCAACAGCACATAACAACAACAACAATGATACTATATGTAGGAAACCCAATAGACTAAGCAAGAAAACTACTGGAAATTATTGAATGATTTATCATACTGGCAGGATAAAGATCAACATGCAGAAATTTGTTGGATTCCTCTACACCAGCAAAGATATTGCTACAAAAGAAATAAGGAAATCAATACCATTTACAATAGCTACCCAAAAGACAAGTTATTTGGTAATAAATCTTACCAGGAACACAAAAGTCCATACAAAGAAAACTACAAAACCCTATTTCAAGAAACTTTAAGAGAGTTACATAAATGGAAGAACATATGCACATGGCTATTAAGATTGAACATTATGAAAATGTCAACAGTACCCAAAGCAATCAATACATTCAATGTAATCCTGATCCAGATTCTATCAACATTCTTTAAAGATATGGAAAAACACAATGACTAATTTTATATGGAATGTAAAGAGACCTCAGATAAGCAAAGCACTACTGAAGTAGAAGAACAAAGTAAGAGGTCTCACACTACCAGGTCTCAAAACCTATTACACAGCCATAGTAGTCAAAACAGCCTGGTATTGGTACAATGACAGACACATAGATCAGTGGAACAGAATGGAGAATCCAGAAATCGATCCATCAATCTATGGTCAGCTGATCTTTGACAAAGGGCTGAAATTCATTAATGGGGAAGAGATAGTCTCTTTCACAAATGGTGTTGGCAAAACTGGATATCCATTTAAAGAAAAATGAAACAT
>NW_006921702.1:8560308-8560865 GCF_000298275.1 Orycteropus afer afer | reverse complement strand
AGATATTCAGGCAGCCAAAGAACACATGAAGAAATGTTCATGATCATTAGCCATTAGAGACAGGCAAATCAAAACAACCATGAGATACCATTTCTCCTCAACATTAACAGCAAAGCTCGACAAGACAGAAACTAACAAATGCTAATGAGGATGTGGAGAGATTTGGACTATCATAAACTACTTGTGGGACTGTAAAATGATATAACCACTGTGGAAATAGGTATGGCTATTCCTTAAAATGTTGGAAATAGAAATACCATTTAATCCAGTAATCCCATTACTAGGCATATATCTTAAAGAAGTAAGAGGCAGGACATGAAAGATATATGCACATGCATGTTCATCACAACACTATTAGCCATAGCAAAAAGATGGAAAAAACCTAAGTTCCCATCAACTGAGGAATGAATAAACAAACTGTGATATATACACACAATAGAATACCATGCAATCTTAAAGAATAATGTAGAATCTGTAAAACACCACATAATGTGGATGAACTTGGAGGACATTACAGTGAGTGAAATAAGTCAATCATAGAAGGGCAAATATTGTAT
>NW_006921702.1:8552950-8559743 GCF_000298275.1 Orycteropus afer afer | reverse complement strand
GTGATATGCTTGTTTTAATGGTGACCTCTAGACCTTCCCATTGGCACTAATGTGATAAAACACTCAGGTGTAAAGCTGACTTTATAAGAAGATGTGGACATGGTCTATGCCCTCTTTACTGTACGGGTGCAATCTCACTCTCAATGACTGTCCTATATCCCCAATCTTCATTAAGAGTTAAATTCAAGAGGTTTCCAAATCATAGGACCACTCAAATTGCAATACTTTCATACAGTGAGTATTTGTTGAATACTTAATATGTGCCAAGCATGATACTCAGCCCTTTCCAACTAAGGTTAAAATTAACAATGGATCTAAGCTGGTCTTTCACATCCTCTCTTCCCTTAAAATATTTTCTAAAAGCTTTCCTAGCATCACACTTCCAAAGGTGTCATAGATGTATCCAAAAAATTTGTATTATCTGGAACTATGTGTCTTCTTGGGAGCTCTGATAGCATAGTGCCTAAGACACTTGACCGCTATCCAGAAGGCTGGTGGTTCAAACTCACCAGCCACTCCTCGGAAGGAAGATGCAGCAATCTACTTCCATACTGATACTGCCTTGGAAACCCAAGGAGGAGGTCTCTATGAGTCGGTCCGGCTCCATGGCACATAACAACAACACCAAAAACAACAATGTGTCTTCTTTGTAACTTACATTGAAAACTGTTACATTTATGTGTAAATATTGGCTAGAACCATTACTTATGTATTAATTGATCGTAAGTACAGTGGATCAAAAAAAAAAAGGGGGTATTTTTAAAAGGAAAAAAAAAAACTCACTTTTTTTAATTTATTTTCGTAACTATTGGGGGAGATTTGTGTGAAGGATGACACAATTCCTTCATCTGAGATTTACTCTCACCCTATGATATTTTAATATATCCCCTAGGTGGTGCAAACATTTTGCATTCAAGTACTAACTGGGAAGTAGGTGATTCCAGCAGCACCAACTGACATCTACTTCCTTAAAAATCACAGCCAAGAAAGCTCTCTGGTGTTAAATTGAGCTCTGTAACACATGGGGTCACCACGAGTCAAAACCAACTCAAGGACAAGAATTTGTGTGTGTGTTAGTGTTTCATTCCACCTAAAGAAGAATTGAGTCCATTTCTCTGGCTCGTTAATGAAAATAGCTTTATGAAGGAAGGATGTATCCATCTTTTGTCCATTACATATACATATAAATGAAAAAGAAAAATCAAAATCATCATAGTATTATATGAGAGCTTAAAACAAGAGGTATTTGGTATGTATAAACAGAGGAGTCTGAAAATGGAGCCTTAACTCCATTTTAAAGTCTTGACATAAGTTTAGAATCCAAGTTGAATTTTAAAGCTGCTTTTTCTAACAGCACTTCCTCCAACTTTGATGCTGACCTAACCTTGATGCTGATCATGTATCCATAAAGAGTCATACTTTTTCTCTGGTGTCTAGCAGGTACAGGATATCATGATCTGTTCCCAGAGAGTCTTTTCATTATGGTCAAAGCAATGCAAGATGTCATAGTGTATAACAGAAGGTTCTTGATGTACAGCATTATTGACAAATGTTTACAATGAACCCCCAGAAACAGACATGATTGAGGAAACAGTTTTTATAGCTGGTTACCTGAAGAAACTGCCTTGTTATTGTGCTATGACCATTGTTTAATGAACTGCAGAGTATATATGCTTACAATTATGTACCCTTAACCAATCATATAATCCCATTTATCCACCTATCCACTAAATTCTTATTTTTAGATGTTCTGCCTTTCACTCCTGTTATTTTTGAGGAAATTATGATTTTGTTACTTTTAGTTTCTGCTCCAACTGTACAAAAATGTTTTCTTCCTCGTTATCCAGTAGAGGCCATCTTCATTCTGAATTTTTATACCTTTCTGTTCTGGACATTTATTCTTCAATAAACCTCTTTTACTTTTACTCAAGCAGACTCCATGATGTTGCCCTATGGCATTTCTTGGTGTCAGAAGTGAATATTGAAGGTGCACTGCCTGCAACTACTCCTGGGGACTCAGGACCGAGGTTCAGTGCAAAGCAGGGCTAGTTGGGCTCACTGGTCCGTGAATTTCTTAGTGGCTTTCTGCCTGGTAAATAACTTTGCAATCTCAAGCTCCATCTCTTCTAGGTTATTAAGGGATTCTAGTTTTTTTTTTGTCCTTGTCTGTTTCGTGTTCTCTGTTTATAAGTTTGATTTGTGTTTTTCTGTCTGAGGATTCTTCAGAGATTCTGGAATATTTTCTTTTTGTTTATTTCCCAGCAGTTGTTATCTTCACATATAAGTAAGACTGACTTTTATCTCTTGGCATATGTCTGAAAATTGTGTTTTAGCACCTCTGGAAGTGCTTGATTGTATCTGCAGATTTATAAATTTCAAGAGAAATTGCACATGATGGGCTCTAGTAAGGGCTGTCTCTGTGCATGCTAATTAAGGGAAAGCACAAGTTGTGCATTAAGAAATATGTGTTGTTGCTTGGTAAGATAATGAATGTCATGTCTAAAAATCAGACTAGACCTCTGTCAAGAATTCCAGTGGCTTACATACATAAGCATTAAGGGCCCCATTGCTGTTTTATACAGTGGATGTTGATGTACAATTACCAATTTAGAAATTCAGTGGCCATTTTGAGGGCAATGCTTACTTGTCCCAGATTTGGGGCAAAAGTTACTTGTCCAGGTTTGGGTAAGGGTTCTCAGACTGAATTTGATGATCTAACTGAAATAGCTTGAAATTATGTAGCTACTTGTGTATATGTATGTGTGTTGTCTTGTTTTGTGTTTTACTGTTTTAAGAATATTCTGCTGTTGGTGATTATCAGAAAAAATAAACAAATCATAAGGAAAAATATAGGTAGAGACCTTATAACTCAGTTTTATAAACTGACTTCAGAGACACAGCAAGTGTGTGATTCTCACTAAAGATGGCACTCACCTGAATGAAGTCTTTGGTGAATCACCTAGAAAAGTGGATGACACTCTGTATTGAGCATTCATTCAATCAAGATTTCTGTTTTTTCTTTCTCTGGGTGTGGCCGTAAGGTTTCTCCAAGACATATCTCCAAATAATATTGCTTCTTTTACCTTTTTTATGAATCAGGCTTTTAATAGCTACTCAGAAAAAACCTTCACTCTTGTCAAGTCAATCCAACTCACAGCGATCCCTTTCTTGGTTTTCTGAGGCAGTACCTCTATGGAAGTAGATTGCCCAGTCTTCCTTCCAAGGAATGGCTGGTGGGTTTTAACCGCCAGCCCACTGGTTGACAGTCAAATGCCTTAGGCACTATGGCACCAGAACTTGTGAGAAACCTTAATATAAACTGGTTCATTTGGAAAACCAAAACCAGTATAATCAACTTGATTCTGACTCATAGTGACACTATAAGACAGAATGTATAGGAAAACTGCTTGGCTATTTCTCTTAGAAAGATCAGCACAAGGCCAGTCCCTGTGAAGTTAAAGATGTCCCAAATGTCCAACTTTTTCAAAATGTCATGCCACTCCATCATCTCTGATATCAACTCCTCCTCCTCCTCCCCTCAATATTCTCCCTCCCTTCTTAGGATTCCATAGTTTGCTGTAATATCTCACAGAACTCACAAGCTCACATGGTGGTGGTGGTGGTGGTGGTGGAGGCTGGGAAGCTGGTATATTTGGTAAGTCCCAAGTCTGTGGGTAGGTCTGGAAGATTCTCCCACTCATAAGGTTGCATAGGTTGGGGAGCCCAAATCAGCAGGTCAGATGACGGCTGTTGCCTCAAGTCCAGTGGTGAGAATACGGTGAACAAAATACAGAACTGGAGCAAGAGAGAGTGAACCTTCCCAGAGCATTCACATATATGCCCTCAAAGAAGCTAAGGGCGGTGACTTGAGTCACAACCTCCAGCAAGGCAGAACTCAAAATACATCCCACCCTAAGCAGACATACCAAAAACTCACTACCATTGAGTTGATTCTAACTCATAGTGACCCCCTTTGGGCTTTTGAGGTAGTAAATCTTTACAGAAGTAGGTAGCCCAGTCTTCCTTCCACAGAGTAGCTGGTGGGTTTGAACCACTAACTCTCTGGTTAGTACTGAAATGCCTTAGGCACTATGCCACCAGAGCTCCTTAAATAGGCATAAAGAATGGAATTTACAACACATCACAAGGCAGGACTCAAGATTTCAAGACAAGAACTGCAGAGGAATAAAATGACTGTTAGGCTTTTTGAATTTCAAGCAAGCAATTTGGCTTTGGGTGCATTAAGACAGGAAAGTCATTGTCCATGAGAGAAATCCCTTCTAGGACTGGAATTTAAAGGAATCCAGTGAGCAGTACACTAGTCTGCTGCTCATTTATGACCACTTGGGTCCACTTGAGGGGAAGTGGAGGAAGTGAACCAATGAAGAAATGGGCTGAGTTTGGTACTCTTTGACCTATCCCATGTAGGCTAAGGACAGGAAGGGCAGGCTAGTCTGAAGTAAAGGGAGGAGTGTGACTCCCAAACTTGGCCATTGGTACCTATGGCCTAGCTGGGATGGCTAGGGCTGAGCTGACCAGAACCCAACCAAATGAAGAGGAAAATGTTTGACACGTAGCTGGTGTTGAGTTGCTGCAATTTGATGGCTTACTCTGGACTAGACTTTTATTATTTATGGATACAGATGTTCAAAATTCCAAGCAGAAGAGAAGATTCTTCAGAGAGAAAGCAACATGCTTGTTTCCTCAGAGTGCTGGTTTGACAGAGATAGGCAAATTGGAAATTGGCTATTTAACATGGGAAGAGATAAAGGCATAAATTGGCTGGCTCACATGCTTTCATGGGTGTGCTTATTCTTAAATTGACTGAAGGGGATGTTATTTTTTGAAAGGAATAATGGCTAGAAAAGCCAGGGGGTGGCCTGTGGTGCTGTGAATTACTTGTTATATCTTTTCTTTTATCTTATAGTCTTTGTAACTCCTACCAGATTTCTGGGTGGAACCACTCAAATAAGGTGTGTAGAACTCTGCTTCTCCTGGAGGTAGAGAGGACTCATTTTAAGCCTGGCAGATTGGCAAAGCTAACCAATCCCAATATCAAAGTTTACACACTTTATTTGACTTGACTGCTGACCAGAAGGTCAACAGTTCAAACCCACCAGCTGCTCTGCAGAAGGAAGATGGGGCGATCCACTTCCATAAAGATTTACAACATTGGAAACCCAAATGGAGGTCAGTATGAGTCAGAAACGACTCAATGACAGTGAGTTTGGGTTTTTTCATTAGAGACAGAGAAGGTTGATCTCACTGCCATCAAGAGAGAAGAGCTGTAAATGGAGTGTGAAATGGAGTGTGTCCTTGGACCTGAGATCCCTGAACTTGACCTCCTTGGCTGAGATGACTGGTGGAGAGACGCCCTCACAGAGAGACAGTTAAAGAGGAACCAAGAAGCACAAAAAGGAGTTGCAGGCTTACCTAGCCCACAGAGGCAGAAGCCAGGACAAGAGGCCAAAGGACAGAGAGGAGTGTCTGAGGGCACAGCAGAGGGAAGACTGAGTGTGTTCCTAAACCTGAGTTGTAGCTTGTTATTTCCCTAATAAACCCCATAATAGTGAGAATTGTCTGTGAGTTCTCTGTGGCCATTACAATGAATTATCAAACCCAGCAGAAAAGTAGTGAGTGCCATGGGAGGTAGAGTTGGTGTCAGTTGGTAAAAGTCTGGAATGTGACTGCATGTCTGGCCTCATAGGAATAAGCCTTGGGCTGCCGATGGTGATTGTGTCTTCCTCTTGTGAAGTTAGAGGAGATCAGAAGATGCTACTTCCCTGTCCTTTTTGTGAAACCCATAGGGTTTCTAAGGCTGTAAATCTTTACAGAGGCAAAATGACTCATCTTTCTCCCATAGAGCAGCTTATAGGCTTGAACTTTTTGGTTAGAGCCACCAGAGCTACTTTTGGAAAGTATATTGAAAAAAGTATCTATTTTTATTGATATACCAAGACCTCAAACAGAAACAGATTATTTTAAAATGCTTTCTCTATAAAAGTGTGTAAAGTATGCAAAAGATGGGATTATAAAAATATAGTTTTTAACTTCTAATTATATTATTCAATTACATGAGAATATTCCTCCAAGTAACTCATTCTAATTGGTTTCATGTCAATAAGTGCATTGAAGTTTTGGTTAGCAGTCAAATGCCTTAGGCACTACACCACAAGAGCTCCTTGCTTATATGAGTTAAATAGACTTAATATTCCAAAATATTCTAGAAAAGGAGCTCTGGTGGATAAAACACTTGGCTGCTAACCAAGTCAGTGGTTCAAACCCACCAGCCACTCCACGGGATCTCTGGTAGCTATTTGGTTAAAGCATTGGGCTGCTAACCAAAAGGTTTGAGCCTACAAGCTGCTCTGCAGGAAAAAGATGAGGCAGTCTGCTTAATAAAGCTTTATAGAATTGAAATTCCATGAAGCAGTTGTACTCTGTCCTGTAGGGTCACTATGAATCAGAATTGATTCAATATCAATGGGTTTAATATTCCAAAGAATTAATAAAAATAAAATCATATTGACAATAGGTTTTTGTGTTTATGACAACCTTAAAAGCAACAACATCTTTCCAAGTAACTTAAGCTAGAGTTTATAGAATTTGTTCTATTTAAGGAAATGAGGTATTTTTGTCTTAAAAGGACACTAGTAGTTCCAGAGGCATAGGGCAAACATAGAAAGAAATGCATACACACACACACATATTGCTAAAGAGTGTTTTTCTAGTCCTGTTGTTGTTATATGTCATGAGTCAGACCTGACTCATAGCGACCCCTCCTTGGGTTTCC
>NW_006921702.1:8551454-8552850 GCF_000298275.1 Orycteropus afer afer | reverse complement strand
AGGAGTGGCTAGCCCTAGGTATTACCAAAAAAAAAAAAAAAAAAAAAAAACACCCTGCTTACCGAAAAGAAAGTAAAAGTTATTCTTGTCTTTCAAAGTAAAATAACTGTGCCAATAGAAACATATACAAATGAAACGGAATGACCATTTCTTGTCTTTGAATGTGAACCAAAGATAGGGAGGGCAAGGAAGAAATCAGGCTTCTTGGCCCCCAGTCTCTGAGGTCGTATAGCTCTAGGGAAGCTTTTGAAGGACTCCTCCCAAACTAGGTATACCTGAACCAAACCCACTGCCCTCAAGTCTATTGGAACTTATAGAGACCCCCATTGGATTTCCCAAAGCTGTAAATCTTTACATAAGCAGACTGCCCTATCTTTCTTCTGTGAAGCAGCTGGTGGGTTCCAACAAGCAACCTTTTGGTTAACAGGCAAATGTCTTAACCACTATACCAATAGAGTGTAGACCTTACTAAAACAAAAGGATGTTTTAAAAAAAAATGCTGTCTTACTGTAGTTAGCAGAAAATCGAGTACATTCCCATCATGAAGGAGTCATGGGCAAGATTTGTGTGTTGAATGAGAATTTAAGGAAGCCAGAACAGAAATTACACTGAGACTTACTTCGAATGGCTTGGGAAACACTGTCCCCTCTAACCAGAGATTGAAGTGATATTCATGAATTTGTCAGTTGAGAAAAAAATAAATAAACATCTTGTGATTTCCAAAAAAGAATTGATAAAATTTAAAGGGCTGAAATTTGATTGGAGAAAATATAGAAAATGGTAAAAAGGTTAGATGAAAACTTAGAATATTTAAGCAAATCTCATTTTGACCCTAATTATATGATAAAATATAATAATATAAGGCTGAAAATAATTTCTAAGATCTTTTAGATAATTTACTGATTTAGAATTGAGTTAGTAACTATTCATTATAATTTAAAGTATATATACTTTTTACTTTTTATGCTACAGAGAAAATCAAACCAGGCTCAATTTCTACTCATCTTGATGATGTAGGACAGAGTAGAACTGCACCATGGAGTTAGCAGGTCTATAAATCTTTGCGTGGGCAAACTGCCTAGTCTTTCTCCCTTGGAACTGCTGGTGGATTTGAGCTGCCAACTTTTTGGGTCACAGTCAAGCAATTTGAACATTGTGCTACCAAGGTTCCTTCTACAGGAATAAATGAATAAATAAACAAATAGATAAATATATATACACACACATATATGTATGTGTATATACACACGCACACGTATATATGTATAGTTATATACATATATTGTTGTTGTTGTTACGTGCAGTCAAGTCGGCCCCGACTCATAGCGACCCCTCCTTGGGTTTCCGAGGCAGTATCACTACGGAAGTAGGATTGCCCAACCTTCCTTCTGAGGAG
>NW_006921702.1:8544397-8551034 GCF_000298275.1 Orycteropus afer afer | reverse complement strand
TAAGAGATATACAACAAAATCAATGTTTAAAAGATTTACTAAAAGGAATTTATTTGGAATTATCAACATTTTTATCTGTCTGGCTAAAGTTAATGGTTTAATTTGAGATTTTTTGGAGGTTTAATGTTAAATAGCATATAAAACAATGAGTGAGAAATGGATTTTTCACTCTTAAAATAACAAAATTTACCCTGCTTACTGTGTTGAAGAGTTAACTTTATCCTTTGTGCAATCTGCCTTGAAAACCAAAAACTAAACTCACTGCCACCGAGTGGATTCAACTCATAGTGATCCCTCATTGGGTTTCCAAGGCAGTATCTCTATGGACCTAAGGTGCTTGACTGTTAAACAGAAGAAGGCTGACGGTTCAAAACCACCAGCCACTCCTCGGAAGGAAGATGGGGCAATCTACTTCTGCAGTGATACTGCCTCAGAAATCCAAGGAGGGGTCACTATGAGTTGGGTCCAACTTGATGGCACATAACAACAACAACATCTCTATGGAAGTAGGTTGCCCAATCTTCTTCTGAGGAGTGGCTTGTGGGTTTGAACCACCAGCCTTCTGGTTAGCAGTCAAGTGCCCTAGGCACTACACCACCAGAGCTCCCAATCTGCCTTGAGAGCATGGATAAATTCCTCACCAAGTTGCATAGTTAAAAATAATAATAATAATAATAAAAAAGCTGAAGATCTGATGTTTTTACTTTTAAGATTTTGTTGTTGTTTTGTTTCTGACTTTTAAAATGTTTTATTATGATTAGTTAATCATAGCTATATTAAGTTTTGTCATCTGCAGGTAAGACTTTTTCTTTGCTGAGTTACTAAAACACTTGAACAAATACTCCAATAATAATAATAAAAGGACTCTACTGGATTTGTGAAAAGGACTGTGAAATTTTAAATCTGGACACCACTTGACTGATCGAAGATTTCAGGAACTCTGATATGGAAACTGAGGAGTTCACAGGCTGTAACTGATCCAGGAGCCAATGAAAGAGAAATTAACTGCACAGGAGTCAGTGCACTAAAAGATTACTATGAGATTTTTTATAAGAATATTACTGAAGTTTTAATATTCTGTTTTCTGGATATAAGAAACCATTTTTCTCCTTTCTCCTAAAGTATCTACCCAATGGATTGATTATTTTACCTACAGATTTGGACTGGTTCTTGATGTTCTATTCCTATATATTTGTACATAACCAATCAACCAAGAGGAAAAATAAGAAATACGAGAGGGATATAAAATTAAGAACCAGAAAAGAAACCTTAAAGACATTAAAAGAAATTAATTGTTCTTCTTCTTGTTGTTATGTGCCATCAAGGAATCTCTGACTCATAGTGACCAACCCCTCCTTGGGTTTCCGTGGCAGTATCACTACAGAAGTAGATTGTCCAACCTTCCTTCTGAAGAGTGGCTTAGGAGGTGAGAATAATCAACATAGTGCTATTAGCTACTGAAATAGCTGGTTTTACATTAATAATAATAATAATAATAAGACTTAAAATGGGTTTAGACAATGCAACTCTCCAAAGAGAAGCTTCTGTTGATGAACTTAGCAAAGTTATAAATGTAATAACTAGAGAAGTATCTGAACTTTCACCTATGATTTTACAAAATGGAATGACATTTAAATTTCCTGCTATGTCTCCCAACAGAGAGTTTTGCACTTTAATAGATGAACTTTGGTATGTTTATTAATACAGCTGAAATGGACTTGTATTGACCATATTGAATAGGACAATTGAATATGGTCTACACTGAAGGGAAGAACAAATTGAAGAAGAATGGTGTCATATTCATCATCGGAAAGAATATCTTGAGATCTACCCTTAAGTAAAATAGTTGTAGTGATAAGATAATATTCATACTCCTATGAGGAAGACCATTTAATACTACTATTACTCAAATTTATGCACCAACCTCTAAACACAAAGATGAAGAAATTAAAGATTTTTACCACTTCTGCAGTTTAAAATTGACCAAATGTGCAATCAGTGTGTATTGATGATTGTTGATGATTGAAATGCAAAAGTTGGAAACAAAGAAGAAGCATCAGTAGTTGGAAAATATAATCTTGTTGAAAGAAATGACATTGGAGAAAACATAACAGAATTTTGCAAGACCAACAACTTATTTATTGAAAATACCTTTTTAAAACAACATAAAGAGCAACTATACACAAGGAGCACACCAGGTGGAATACACAAGAATGAACTTAACCACATCTGTGGAATGAGACAATGGAGAAATTCAAGATCATCAGTCGGAACAAGGCTAGGAACTGACTGTGGAACAGGCAATTGCTCATATGCAAGTAGAAATTGAAGATGAAAAAAAAATAAAAACAAATCCACAAGGGCCAAAATAAGATCATGATCATCCCATCTGAACTTATAGACCGTCTGAAGAACAAATTTAACACATTGAGCACCAATGACTGGAGACCAGATTAATTGTGGGATGATATCAAGAATATAATACATAAAGAAAAAAAAGATCATTAAAAAGACAGGAAAGGAAGAGAAGACCTAGAGACTCGGAAACTTGTTCTTGATTGGAGAACAGCTAAAGTGAATGGAAGAAATGATAAAATAAAAGAGTTGAATGGAAAATTTTAAAAGGAATCTCAAGAAGTCAAAGTAAAGTATTATAAAGAATTGTGCAAAGACTTGGAATTTGTAAACCAAAATGGAAGAACACACTCCACATTTCTCAATCTGAAAAGAAAAGAAAAAAAAAATCAAGCCTTAAGTTGCAATACTGAGCAATTCTATGGCAAAATATTGAACAACACAGGAAACATCAAAAAAGATGGAAGAAATACACAGAGTCACTATACCAAAGAATTTTTAGACATTTAAACATTTTAGTAAATAGCACATGATCAGAAATGGATGGTATTGAAGGAAGAAGTACCAGCTGTATTGAAGGAACTGGTGAAAAACAAGGCTTCAGGAATTGCTGAATGACCCGTTGAGATGTTTCAACCAATGGACACAATACTGAAGATGTTCAATCATTTATGTCAAGAAATTTGGAAGAGAGCTGCCTTGTTACCTGATTGGAAAAGATACATATTTGTGGCCATTCTAAAAGAAAGAGATCCAATAGAATGCAGAAATTATCAAACAATGTCGCTAGTATCACACACAAGTAAAATTTTGCTGAAGATGATTAAAAAATGGTTGCAGCAATATATTGGCAGACAACTGCCAGAACTTCAACCCTGATTTAGAAGAGGATGTGAAATAAGTAGTATCACTGCTGATATGCAATAGATCTTGGCTAGAAACAAAGAATACCAGAAAGATGTTTACCTGTGTTTTATTGACTACATAAAATTATCCCACTGGGTAGATAGTATCAAATTATAGATAACAGTGCAAAGAATGGAAATTCCAGAGCATTTCACTGTGCTCATGAGGAACCTGTACATAGAGCAGACAGGATGCAGTCATTCAAAGAGAACAAGGGAATACTACATGGTCCAAAATCAGGGAGGGTGTGTGTCAGGGTTGTATCCTTTCACCACACTTATTCAGTGTGTATGCTGAGCAAATAATCTGAGAAACTGAATACTATAAAGAAGAATTAGGCATCAGGATTGCAAGAAGACTTATTAACAACCTGTGATATACAGATGATACAACTTTGCTTAGTGAAAATGAAGAAGACTTAAAGCACTTACTGATGAAGATTACAGTCTTCAGTATGGATTATACCTTAATATAAGAAAATAAAAATCCTCACAACTGGACCAATAAGCAACATTACAATAAATGGAGAAAAGTTTGAAGTTGTCAGGGATTTAATTTTACTCACATCCACAATCAACTCCCATGGAAGCAGCAGTCAAGAAGTCAGAAGACACTGCCTTGACCAAAAGACCTTTTTAAAATATTAAAGAGCATAGATGTTATTTTGAAGATGAAGGTGTGCCTGACCCAAGCCAAGGCATTTTCAATAGCTTCATGTGCGTGTTATAGCTGGACAATGAGAAAAAGAAGACTGAGGAAAAATTGATGCTTTTGAATTGTGGTGTTGGTGAATAATATAAAAAAATAGCATAGACTGCCAGTAGACTGACCCAAATCTATCTGGAAGAAGTACAGCCAGAATACTCCTTAGAAATGAGAATGGCCAAACTTCATCTCGTATCATGTACTTTGCTCATGTTGTCTTAAGGGACTAGTTCCTTGAGAAGGATATCATGCTGAGTAAAGGAGAGGGTAAACAAGAAAGTAGAAAGATCCTCAAAGAGATGGATTAACACAGTAGCTATGATGAGGAGCTCAAACACAACAAATATTGTGAAGATCGTGTAAGACCTGGCAGTATTTTATTCTGTTGTATATACAGTTGCTAAGAGTCAGAACCCACTCAACAACATCTAACAACAAAAGCAGTTGCTGCTAAGGCCTTGAAAGGAGTCAGTGATATTGTTTAGGTATAAACAAATGTCCCATGGAACTTGTTTCCCTGGCAAAGACCTTAGGGTCATGGATTTATGAGTTATTTCAGACAATTGGTTAATACTGTTGTTATGGTTTCTAATGTTCCTCCTACTTCTGGATTAGAACTGCTTGTATTTCTACATCACATGGAAGTTGAGGTAGCACACAAAGGCCAATGTCTTTATATGTCTTTCTGAACCTTGCATCATGGTAGAACTGGTGCCTAAGGACCACTTCTGAATCAAGCAATAGTTCAGATGAACTAGTGAGACCATTTTGCTCTGGGGGTTGTACTCTTTTGAAGAATTCAGTCTGTTTGAGAAATGGATTCTAAGGATCAGACTATGAGCTATGTTTAGGATAAACCAATAATTATTGTAATTGGTTTTCAAGACTAGGTTCTATACTAATGCTTGTAATCAAATTGTCACCCTCCTTGCTATACAAAAAAAAAAAAAAAAAAAACCAAACTCACTGCCATCGAGTCAATTTCGACTCATAGCGACCCCTCCTTGGGTTTCCGAGATGTTAGCTCTATGGAAATAGATTACCCAATCTTCCTTCCAAAGATTGGCTGGTGGGTCTGAACTGCCAAACTTCTGATTAGCAGTCAATTGCTTTAAGCACTCTGCCACCTAGTGTTCTAAAGGATGTTTTCACAGATTAAAGGAGCTTTCAGTGACTGAAAACCCAAATAAATCCCAAAACTGGCCTGATATTGTTCCAAGAGACTATTTATATTAAAAATAAAGGCTATCACTAAAAGATTCCTTGAAGGAAAGAGTTGTATGTAGTTCTCCTTATTAACCTGTGAGCCACTAAATTACAGAGTTGGAACTTGGATTTACCTCTCCCAATAAAGAAAGGCACAGCTCCTGAATGGACCATCAGGGCCAATGACAAGCTTAAAGTTCACATCACCTAATGGCCAGAAATAGAGGTAGACAGCTCAGCTCAAGATCACAGAACAAGATCACATAAATAGAGATAAAGTCCTTGGACTTTGTATGATGCTTTCTTATTATTACTACATTCCCTTGAAGTTTGTGGACTTGTAATCTTTCCTGGGGAGTTGAAAGTTAGAGTTACTACTTTTGTTGACTATTAATTACTTTCAACATTGCTTTATTTTACCAAGTAAGCACTATTGAATGGTAAATTACATGTTGCCTAGGGTTTTATTGCACCTATTTTTCTTTAGTATTGCCACAATCTTTCCATAGTTTTTGTTACTCCTCCTTCCAGAAAATAATTTGGAAAGCATGTAATTTGTGCCCCAGTGTCGAAGGCTTTTGACTGCTAACCAGAAGGTTGGCGGTTCAAACCCACCAGCCACTTCTCAGAAGGAAAATTGGGCAATCTACTTCTATAGTGAAACTGCCTTGGAAACCCAAGGAGGGGTTGCTATGAGTTGGATATGACTCAATGGCAGTGAAAGGGTTACATATTTCTATCTGGAGGATCAAGGTATCTAAAATATAAAAACTCAAACCCAACTCCTGGACTTTTGCTTGGGCATTCTAGTGTCAGACTGGTTTTACAATGATAGGCCAATGTACATTAAGCAATTTAGATGTCTGACTTAACCTGGGCTACTCTCTCTCTCTCTTTTTTTTTAAATAAGCCTTCTTTACTTTGGTACAGAGTTATGATTTAGAACTTGCCTTTCTGAATGTATTCACTACTACGGAAAGAATAACCAATGATGTTGCCAGTACTTCTAGTATTATCATTATAACAGGAATAATCATATTTTATAGAAAAAGAACTGCCAGTGCTTTGACCCAAAGAACTAACATGTTACCAATGATGCAGCTCATGTACATTAATGAAACTTAGTCTGTCAGTGCACTTGAGAACCTGGCTTAAAGTCTTCCTACTGACCAGCCACTCCTCGGAAGGAAGATGGGGCAATCTACTTCCATAGTGGTACTACTTTGGAAACCCAAGGAGGGGTCGCTATGAGTCGGGGCCGACTCCACAGCACATAATGACAATGACAAATTACATTAAATTTCTAATTAAAAACCAAGTCATTCCTGAATCCAGGCAAGATGACAGGCTAGGCAGAAAGACTGCACAGACACTCTTCAACAAAGAAAAGGGAAACAAATTAACACAGACACAGAAGATAATCCTGGACCCCTGAACCTTGAAGGGAATGATATAGAAGTGGACT
>NW_006921702.1:8540347-8541366 GCF_000298275.1 Orycteropus afer afer | reverse complement strand
AAAAAAAAAAAAAAGGGAAATAAAAATAAATAGAGAAATAAATAAATAGATAGATAGATAAATTAAACCAAGTCGTTCCTTCAATGTGGTCCTACTCCATACTAAGCTTTCCTAAAAGGATCACTGAAGACTCTAGAATGCTAAAGCTAGGCATGCTGAAGATGGTGGATGATGACACTAAGATAAGTAGCCATCCAAGAGTTAACTAATATGAAGAAGTTCATGTGGAAGAAAGCACATCAATCTAAGTGTAACCAAAAGATTTTATATAAAATCCATCATCAAGAGGAGGGGATGTATATGAGCTTAAAATCAGAGGCACTTGGTGTGTAAATAGGGCTATCTGAAAACATTTTAAAATCTTGACATGAGTCTAAAATCCATGTTGAATTTTAAAACTGTCTTTTCTAACAACAATTCTTCTAACCTTTATGCTGACCATATACTGTAAAGGAGACATTCTCTTTTCTGAGGTCTGGCAGGTAAAGGATGTTACAATCAACTCCCAGAGGATTTTTTTTTCACTATGGTCAAAGAGATGCAAGATGTGATAGTGTATACTCAAAGGGTTTTGATGTACCGTATTTTCAATAAATCTTTAAAATGGACTCCCAGAAACAGACATGAATGAGAAAACAATTTTTAGGGTAGGATTACCCAAGAAACCTCTTTTGTTATTGTCCTGTGAACACCTGTAAAAAACTGAAGAGTCTGTCTCCTTTGCATTATGTGCCCTTAACCAATCATGTAATCTCATGTATGTGTTACCTACCTAAACCTCCTAAATACTCACTTTTAGCTATCACACCTTTGATTCCTCTGGTTGTTTTTCAGACAATTACGATTTTGTAACATTTAGTTCCTGTTCCAACTGTACAAAAATATTTTTTTCCTCATTTTCTGGTGGAGTGGTCATCTTCACTTTATGAATTTGAACACCTTCTCAGTCCAGACCACTTCTATCCTGATTTATGTATATATATATATGTGTGTGTGTGTGTGTGTGTGTGTGTGTGTGT
>NW_006921702.1:8538133-8540242 GCF_000298275.1 Orycteropus afer afer | reverse complement strand
ATGGATATTATCCTATCACTGACAGCATTGTACTTCAGGACAGATCTTGAAACATCCTTTGTGATGATGAATGCCACGCCATTCCTTTTCAATCTGTCATTCCCGGCATAGTAGATCATATGGTTGTCTAAATTTAGGGGTCCTAATATATGGCACAAACAGACTTTCAAGTATAACCCAAAATACACAAACAGCAGAGAGAAGCTAGTTGAATGGGACCTTCTAAAAATTAAATTTTTATGTGCTTCCAAAGACTTCTCCAAAAGAGATAAAAGAGAAGTTACAGGTTGGGAATGCATATTCGGCAATGCCATATCTGACAAAGGACTTATCACTAGAATTTATAGAAAACTCCAACACATCAATAATAAAAAGACAAATACTCCAATTAAAAAATGGACAGAAGACATAAATAGACACTTTACCAAGGAGGATATTCAGGCCCCCAACAAAAATAGGAAGAAATGCTCATGATCATTAGCCCCATTAGAGAGTTGCAAATCAATACAACAATGAGTTACCATCTTGCCCCAGCAATAGCATGAAAGTTCTAAAAGAGAAAGTAACAAATGCTGGTGAGGATGTGGAGAGATTGGGGCCCTCATACACTGCTGATGGCACTGTCAAATGGTACAACTACTGTGGAAAGCAGTATGTTGATTCCTTAAAAAGTTGGAAATAGAAATACTATTTGATCCAGTCTTTCAATTACTAGGTATATATATTAAAGAAGTGAGAGATATGGCAGGAACAGACATATGCACACCCTTGTTCATCGCAGCACTATTTAAAGTAGCAAAAAGTTGGAAACAACCTAGGTATCCATCAAGTGAGGAATGGATAACCAAACTATGGTACATATACACAATGGAATACTATACAACCCTAAAGAATAAAGTAGAATCTGTGAAACACTGCATAATGTGGATGAACTTGGAGGACATTATGCTGAGTGAAATAAGTCAATCTCAGAAGGCCAAATATTGTAGTAGTCCGTTATTGTAAAAGTCAAAGAACAGTTTATATAGGGAAGAAATTTTCTTTGTTGGTTTCCAGGGGTATAAGGGGAGGGGAGGGAACACTGTTAGATAGGTTGAGAAAAGTATGGATTTAGGTGAAGAGAAGGGAAATGTACCAAATATGAGTGATCAACACAGTGACACTGAGGAAGAGGAAGACATAGAGCTGTACATGGGAGGTACAGATAACTAAGATGAACCCTTTTGCACATACAGTACTGCATTGTCAGTGAAGGCAAACATGGGTATACGAGTGGATAGAGGGGTGGACAGGCAGAACTATTAGGTATGTCTATGCAGCAGGGAGTGTACCCAAGACCATGTATAGGGTTGTCAGACAACAGTTCTACAAGTGTATTTGCATGTTTAGTAAGAATTCCCAAGGGTATGATCGAACTGACAATGGACAAGGTTGTAATCACTTCTTGGTCACATCCAGCTACCCAGAAGGAGCAAATAGTTGAACCTGTGGGCTGAGGACCATAGTCACAGGGGACATCAAGCTCAATTGGAATAACATACTACACAAAACATTGTTCCACCTCTTATTTTGGCAAGTAGCAAGTGGGATCTCAAAAGACTGCAAGCAACCATCTAGATGCAGCAATGGGTCTCTCCTCATCCAGAGCAAAGAAGAATGAAGAAAACCAAAAATTCCTGGAAACAATTAGTCCAAGTGTCTGGTACACCATGCAGTCCTCAGCCTATTTGACTATGAGACCAGAAGAACTAGATGGTTGATAGCTACCACTATCAACCACTCAAATGGGGATCTATGTAGGAGATTCTGGATAGAAAGGAAGAACAATGTGAAACAAAACTTAAACGAATTTGGAAGAAAAAAAAAAGGTGGGGGGACCAGGTTTGCTGGTCTGATAGAGCCTGGTGGAACCATTAAGACCATAGTCCGTAGATGACCTTAGGTCTGGAATTGAACCCACATCTGTGACTTTCAGCCAAACAAAAGACAGGCATATGAGATGAACATGTACCTGTGGTAGATACACTCTTTGGAGAGAATAATCATGGGAGAAAGAAGGGCTGTTTATGCACAGGGAGACAGCGCAGGGGACAGGAGTGCATGGAGGGA
>NW_006921702.1:8537335-8538033 GCF_000298275.1 Orycteropus afer afer | reverse complement strand
CCTGAGCTTTGAAGGGAAGGATATAGAAGTGGACTAAACTCCAACTAGCAGAAGAATTTGCATGAAAATACCAGAAAAGGAGACATATGGAGCTGCAGTCTGGTAGTGATCCTGAGGGCACAGACAGATTGTATATTGCTGACTGGTGGTAGGACCTAAGAATTAACCTAAAAATCAGTCCTGCTAGCCAGGAACTGCACAGAGGACTGCTCTGGTGGCTGGGGAATAAAATGGGAAGCAGCAAGGAGAAAGATGGGCTGAGCTGTTGACTTCTGCCTGTCTGGAGGATGCAGCCATTTTGAATGTTTACAGGTGACTTCACCATTTTGGATATTTAAAGTGACAATGTTCTCCCAGGTTCCAGGGGCTTAAGAACAGGCTCTGCTTTCTGAGAACTGCAAACACATCCTGGACGCATGGCCTACTGAAAAGGTACAACATTCCCATTGTGACTCTTATGTCTCATACCCTCTTGGTGAACAAAGGTGCATCCATCCCTCACTCCCATTAACCTTCTAAGCTGGCAGGAATTCCATCCCAGTCTGTGTGCTCAAATGGAGCCTGGGTGCTCTGCTCTGCCCTGTCCAGCTTTTTTTGTCCAGCTTTTTTTTTTCCTTCCTTTTTTTAAGTTTGCTTGTTTTATCTGTTTTAAAACCACTATTATTATACCTTTTGTCTTTATTATTATCATTCTTTAT
>NW_006921702.1:8535157-8536759 GCF_000298275.1 Orycteropus afer afer | reverse complement strand
TAAAAAATATTGTATTTTTGTGTATCTCATTAATTAATGGGATCTTATATTTCCTTATTTTGTTGGAATACCAAATCCTCCAGAATTATAAAGGGAGATGCAAAATAAATATTGTAAGAATCTGCATGTATGAAACATATATTTTATCCTCACATTCAATTGCAAATTTGCATTGGCATTTGAAAAATATTTTCAGTTAGAATTTTGAAGTAGTATTGCATTGATTTTTTTTTTTTTTCTGTCTAGAATCACCGACTAGAACTCATTTATGAGTTAGTCTATTATTATTATTTATGTAACCCACTTTATATCTCTGGAAATGTTTAGAACTCGATGATGTTTGGAGCAGTGTAATTTCACAGGACTGAATCTGATCATGGGTTTCTCATCATTTATCCTGTTCTGTTCAGTGGACTGTTTTGATCTGTATCTTTCTGTACTACGGGGCAATTCACTTCTCTTGAATCTTTATTATTTCCTTTGCAGTCCATCAAGTGCCTCTTTCTGAAATTCCATATTTCTTAGCATTTCCCATACATGTTCCATCACTTCCATTCTCTATGTTGGGTGGTGGGAGGGATCTTTATTATTTATTACAAATTTTCCAAATCATCAGTTTTACTTAGTTTTGTCAACTTTATAATTCACTCCACTGTCTTACTTTCTAATTTAATTTGGGAAAAAATATTTTTATTTTCCAGAAAGTTCTGGGTGATGACTTTGATTCTTTTTCAGAACAACCTGTGTATGCTTTTTAGATTTAATAACATTTTGAATCATTTTAATTCGTGATCAGTTCTTCTGCTTGTGATTGTGTTAGGACAATTAGTTCTTTTGTGTTAGGACAATTAGGTTCTTTCCCTGACTGTGGAGCTTGATGGCTGCTGGCTTTGAAAATTGAAGGATGTAAATTGAACCACTTCACTTTATGGCTTGAGGCATGAAACAAACAATCAAGCTATGAGACATTCCAATTCTGCCACAGGTCAAATTGTTGTTGTTTGTCCTTGCCATTCTTATTGTGATTTTGTAAGAGGGTGCTTTTGGAGAAGAGATAAACATAAGCCACTATATCTATTTCTGGAATCAGCTAAACCTGAGGAATGTACAAGGTTTTCTTCCCAAATTGATATCTATTGTAAATTGAATTGTGTCTTCCAAAAATATGCGTTGAAATCCTAAGCCATATGTCTATAAATACAACCCTATTTAGAAGCAGGGTTTTCCCTGTGTCATGTAAATGAAGTCATACTAAGAAGAATCCTAAATCTAATCACATCTGAGTTATAAAAAGAGCAGAAAAGACACAGACAGATACACATACACCAGGGGAATAGGAGGAGAACAGATAAAGTAGACCAATACATCCATAAACACAGGAATGTTTAAGATTGCCAATACCACTGTGAGTCCTGAGAAATCTTTAACCAGAAACCTTTAATGTGGATATTAACACGTCCCATGCTGAGTCTTAATGCCTCCAGGTAGATCTTTAACCAGAATCCTTTAATGTGGAGAGTTCCCATGCCTCAAGCTCTGGCAGGTCTCACCTCCCTCCCCCCGGATTTCGCACATATCAGAGTGTTCTGCCTGGTCTCACCC
>NW_006921702.1:8533779-8535057 GCF_000298275.1 Orycteropus afer afer | reverse complement strand
ATCATCATCAAACTTGTCAAAGCCAAAGAAAAAGGCAGAATCCTGAAAGCAGCACGGGAAAAACAAAAAGTTACCTACAATGGACAACCAGTAAGAATAAGCTCCGATTTCTCAGTAGAAACCATGCAAGTGAGAAGGCAATGGGATGGCACATATAAAACCATGAAAGAGAAAAATTTTCAACCAAGAATTATATACCTGGCAAAATTACCCCTCAAATATGATGGTAAAATTAGCAGATTTCCAGATAAGCAGAAATTAAGGGAATTTGTAAAATCAGACCAGCCTTACATGAGATATTAAAGAGAGTTTTGAACAGAGACCCAAATATAGCAAACAAAAACTGATCATTAATACACAAGATGACATAACCCAGAAACCACATCTATGGACATATCCAAGTTCAAATAAGTTTACAAAATTGTAAACAGGAACCAGAGACTTGAATTGGCATACGAGGAAAACTACAAACCAAAAAGAGGGAAAATGCTATGTAGTCACAGTACTTCTAAATGGAGAGGAAGTCAAGAGAGTTGTAAGATAGAATGGCCTATTCCAAACTCGCGGAGAAAATTATAAATCACAGTGTAACCTCAAAGAAAAATGATAAACCTTCACATCACAATAAAAAAGAGGTTAAGCACAAATATTCAGCAAATATTAAAACAACAGCAACAAAGGAAATGATAACACAATTCATAATCATAATGAGCTCAGCACAGAAAATAATATGGAACAAAGAAACCAGGAACACCATGAAAAAACACATCACAAAATGACAGCAACCAATTCATACTTGTGAATAATTACAGTGACTGTTAATGGATTAAATGCACCACTCAAGAGACGGAGAGTTGCAGATTGGATAAGAAAACAAAACCCATCAAATATGCTGTCTAAAAGAGACACATCTTAGAGACAAAGACAAAAATAGACTAAAAATCAAAGGTTGGAAAAAGATGTACCAAGCAAATGGCAACTGTAAAAGAGCAGAAGTGGAAATATTAATATCTGATCAAATTTACTTTAAGGCAAAAACCACCATACAAGACAAGGAAGGACATAATACAATGATTAAAGGATCAATTGAACAAGAAGATGTAACCATAATAAATATCTGTGGACCCAATGAAAGAGCTCCCAAATACATAAGTCAGACTTTAAAAAAGTTGAAAAGTCAAATAGGTGACTCCAAAGTTATAGTGGGAGACTTTAATATACAACTTTCAATGAAAGATAGAACAACTGGAGAGAAACTCGACAAAGACGCAGAAGAGC
>NW_006921702.1:8527823-8528354 GCF_000298275.1 Orycteropus afer afer | reverse complement strand
CTGCATGGCTCCAACAAAGTCTCTCACTCACCTTTGAAGCTGGGGGATTCCAACCCGCCCTCCAACTTCCCAAACCCCTGCCCTAAAAACCCAATTATCTACTCCACCCCATATTTTTCTATAAAGATGTAACAGTAACGAAGCAGGAGGTCTTTTGCTCAAGCCATTGACTTGGTGAGAGCAGGGACCCTAACTCGAACTAGTAAATAAACTTTCCTTTTGCTTTTGCATTGTCGTGTGTTAGCAAATTCCTCATGCCGAACAACTCCTTCAAAACCTGGGCACAACATTTGGTGCATTGGCCAGGAAAGGAGGATTCGGAACGAGTGAGGCTGTCTGTGATAGTAGGAAAGTTTCAGAAAAGGCCGGCAGGACTAAATACGCCCTTTTGTGTGGGGGCACTAGTCTATCAGGAAGGACTGGAAATTGGCGGTCGCACCAAATGAGTGGGGAAAGGTGCCCTTTCTCCACTCGCGGGCAGGCTGTGGGCGCTTTTTCTGGGTAAGAGCAGCCCACTTCAGGGAAGGGGAG
>NW_006921702.1:8520616-8526863 GCF_000298275.1 Orycteropus afer afer | reverse complement strand
TAAAATACTAGAATATTTGTTTCTAAGTCATTTTGATATATTAACTAAATATGCATACATGTGTGCATGCACTGATGTATTAGCACTGTTTTGTTTTAATAACTGGAAGCACTTAATGATTATTTTACTTGTTTAATTTCACCCAAAAGATATTGAAAGTCAGGGGAAGTAGAGTCTATTTCTCATTCTTTCTAAAACATAAAACTGTTTAGGAAAAAATAAAAAAATATATATATATATAACAAGATTACCTAATGAACCATGCTTCTAAATTCTCTGTAAGGTATATTCTTTTGGTCAGGATTTGTTAAAATAATTTACAAACTTATAATATTGAGCTTTGTAGAAATTTAAGAACACCAGCCTTTGTAAAAGAAAAGAAAGAGCCTACGAAATGAAACTTTAAATTCTTAAATAGTTACTTTAGTGTTAATCCAGAAACTAGAACTTTTAGTTACACCCAGCCAAAAGCCCGAGGCCATTTTCATAGAATGAGATAGTAATCAAAGTGAAGAAATGAACCTGAAATATCTTTAAAAGGATTATGTGTTTAAGATTATGTGTTTATCTAAATGTACTCCATACTGTTTTTGAGCCAATTAAAAATTGTAATTATTAAAATATAGCATTTTGGGATAGTGAACAAAACCACCTTAAGAAATAGATTAAAAGTTTTATCATTACCTGAAAAGCAAGAGGGAACGTAAAATAACTGGTACTAAGTTTTTTCTTCAGAGAGGGAGGAGCAAGAGTAGTTTTATCTTAAAGCAGAATGTCTAGTCATACCAGAACATAAAAGATAATAAAAGTTAAATCTAAAAAAAATATGTATTAAGTTATAGAAAAGTTGAGAAAGTGTAAACTTTATTTACCTCAGTGTTAATACCCACAAATAGTAAGTGTAAAGAAACCATAAAGTACATTGAAACTTTGATAACTTTATATCAGTTTTAGTAGATTTATTCATAAGGTGGGAAAAAAAGAATAGTGAATCTTTCACTGCAAAATGTCACATTAATGGTATACTTTCTGTTAAAGTAACAGTAAAATCATAGTACTTAAGAAAACTTAAGTGGTATGAACTAAGAACCCTATGTCATAACAGGTTTCTAGCAGTAATAAATTCAAGTAAATGTTAGCTCTTACATAAAACATATTTAGCCAGTAGAAATGAAAATTGGAAAAGATTGTAAATAGATGTAATGACTTCTCTGCATAAATGAATTATATGATTAAAAGTGTGTAAACCCACCTTCAGCCAATACTTAATTGGATATAATAAAAGGGGAAATAGAAACTTAAGTAGGAAACCTGAGCCCCACCCAGTACTACTGAGGGAAAGGAAAATTTACATGTGAAGAGAATACCTGAAGGAAAAAAAAAAAAAATGACTGTTTAACTTTTTGCATTTTGAACAAGCAGATAAGCTTTGAGTCCATCAAAGCAGAAAAATCATAGTCCATAAGAAAAACCCCTCCCAGGCTGCCTGCTATTGCGGGGCCACCATGCTCCCACCCAGGCCAGGAGATTGACCCTAGACCTGCACCAGCATGCAGCTCTATCCCCACCTGCTGGACCGCAGGGTCCCGCCCCGGCCCAGGAGGTCAGCGGGGGGAATCATTAACAAGAAGCCGTGACATAGTGGAAAAGGATGGTAGCCAGACTGTACCATGCTGCTCGAGATCCAAGGTTGCAGCTCTGACTGCGGGGACCGTGCTGCTCCTGACAAGCATCGGGGCGGCATCCTGGGCCATTGTGACTGTTCTGTTCAAGAGTGATCAGGAAGCGCTGTATCTGGTGCAGGTCAGTCCAGTGGACGCATGGCTAATGGTGTTTGATGAGACAGAAGGGACGTGGTGGCTGCTGTGCTCCTTATGCTCCAACGCTAGGGTGGCTGGGCTTACCTGTGAAGAAATGGGTTTCCTCAGGGCACTGACCCACTTGGAGCTAGATTTACAGATGGCAGGTGCCAATGGCACGCTGAGCTTCTTCTGTGTCAATGAGGGAAAGCTGCCCCATGCCCGGAGGCTGCTGGAGGTCATCTCTGTGTGTGACTGTCCCACGGGTCGTTTTTTTAGCTACCATCTGCCAAGACTGTGGCCGCAGGAAGCTGCCTGTTGATGGCATTGTGGGAGGCCAGGACACCAGCCTGGGAAGGTGGCCATAGCAAGTCAGTCTTCGCTACAATGGGGCACACCTCTGTGGAGGGTCCCTACTGTCCAGAGACTGGGTATTTATGGCTGCCTACTGCTTCCCTGAGCGGAACCGGGTTCTGTCCAGATAGCGGGTATTTGCTGGAGCGGTGGCCCAGGCCTCGCCCCATGGCCTGCAGCTGGGAGTACAAGCAGTGGTCTACTATGGGGCCTATCTCCCTTTCTACGATGCCAACAGTGAGGAGAACAGCAATGACATTGCCCTCGTCCACCTTTCCAGCCCCCTGCCCCTCACAGAATACATCCAGCCTGTGTGCCTCCCAGCTGCTGGCCAGGCCCTGGTAGATAGCAAGATCTGCACTGTGACTGGCTGGAGCAACACACAGTACTACAACTGACAGGCTAGGGTACTCCAGGAAGCTCGTGTCCCCATAATCAGCAATGATGTCTGCAACAGCCCTGAATTCTATGGGAATCAGATCAAACCCAAGATGTTCTGTGCTGGCTAGCCTGAGGGTGGCATTGATGTCTGCCAGGGTGACAGTAGCGGCCCCTTCGTATGTGAGGACAGCATCTCTCGGACACCACGTTGGTGGTTGTGTAGCATTGTGAGCTGGGGCACTGGGTGTGCATTGGCCCAGAAGCCAGGTGTCTACACCAAAGTCAATGACTTCTGGGAGTGGATTTTCCAGGCCATAAAGACTCACTCCGAAGCCAGTAGCATGGTGACCCAGCTCTGACCTGTAACTTCTCCTCACTGCCCATGCCTCCAGGGCCCAAGTTGATCTATGTGGCTCCAGCCCTGCATGATGGGGTCCGTGCTGGGCCTGGGGAGGAACATTTTTCTTCTTGGGCCCAGCCCACAGGTCCAAGGATTCCCTCCCTCCAGGAACCCTTCTTCCACAGTGGCGGGCCCACTCAGCCCTGGGACCACCCAAGTCTTACCCTCCTCATGCCCATGTAAATATTTTTCAGCTGTCTGGGGACCCCACATAGGTTCCCCTGGCCACAGCATGCTCTTTAAATAATAAAAATGGTTTTGATTTAAAAAAAAAAAAAAAGCCCAGGATCTGGAGATAAGAAGAGCTAGCTGGTCTGAAGTATAATGAATTGTGAGCCTACGGGCATTGAAATAGTCCCTGAGAACTGAAGATGTAACAGAAGGTGCTAGCTAATCTGAAGTGAAAAGAAAAATGTAACTCCCAAACTTAGCAACTAGTACCCATGACCTAGCTGAGATAGCTAGAAGAAGATGATTAACACAGATGGTGTTAAGTTACTGCAATTTAATAGCTTGTGCTAAGCTGGACTTTGCTTATTTATCGATCCATATACCTGAAGTTTCCAAGCAGAACAGAAGATTCTCCAGAGAAAAAGGATCATGCTTCCTCAGAGTACTGGTCTGATAGGGATGGGCAAATTAGAAATTAACTATTTAAATGGGGGGAGATAAAGGCATGAAGTAGCTGGCTTACACATTTCCATAGGTGTGGTTATTCTTAAACTGATGGTGAAAGAAATGTGAATTTTTGGAGTTAAAGAAATAATAGCTAGAAAAGCCAGGGGGTAACTTGCAGTGTAGTAAATTACTTAGTGTAACTTTGCCACCCATAAGCCTTTATAAACTCCAAAGTGAAATTTTCTGTAAGCAACTGAAGAACTCCTAGTTACTAAAATTGTCCACCTGGAGAAAATTTCTGTTAGGAGTAGTGTAAAACAATGTTCTGAGAAGTGCCTACTCTCTCAGGTAATTAGAGTTCCGATGCTGTACAAGAGAATGATTCCTCATATACATAACAAAAAAAGGGGGAAATGTGAGGCCTGAGAAATCTTTAACCAGAAACCTTTAATGTGGAGATTAACACATCACATGCTGAGTCCTAATGCCTCCAGGTAGATCTTTAACCAGAAGCCTTTAATGTGGAGATTTCCCATACCTCAAGCTCTGGCAGGTCTCACCTCCCTCCCCCCAGATTTTGTGCATATCGGAGAGTTCTGCCTGGTCTCACCCCCTCCCCCTAAATTTCGCACATATCAGAAAGTTCTGCATGGCTCCAACAAAGTCTCTCACTCACCTTTGAAGCTGGCGGATTCCAACCCGCCCTCCAACTTCCCAAACCCCTGCCCTAGAAACCCAATTATCTACTCCACCCCATATTTTTCTATAAAGATGTAACAGTAACAGAGCAGGAGGTCTTTTGCTCAAGCCATTGACTTGGTGAGAGCAGGGACCCTAACTCGAGCTAGTAAATAAACTTTCCTTTTGCTTTTGCATTGTCGTGTGTTAGCAAATTCCTCACGCTGAACAACTCCTTCATAACCTGGGCACAACACCACAAGGTGCAATAGACAAGGAAGTACCTTCCTCTAGAGCTAGATGCTGAATTCAGCCTTTTAGACTCCTGAACTGGGAGAAAATAGATTTCTTCAGGCCACCTACTTGCAATATTTCTGTTATGCCAGAAGTAGGTAACTAAGAAGGAGCTCTGGTGGCATAATGCTTAAGGCATTTGACTGTTAACCAGAAGGCTGGTGGTTCAAACCCACCTGCCACTCCTTGAAAGGAAGGTGAGGCAATGTACTTCCATAGTGAATCCACCTCAGAAACCCAAGGAGGAGGTTGCTCTGAGTCTGATTCGATCCCACAGTCAGGTGAGGTTTTTTTTGGGGGGTGGGGGGGTAGGTAACTAAGACAACCAAGACAGTGTTTCTGAGAAAAACTTTGCCTTGGATAGCTTATCAAGAACCTTATGAAGACAGTCTTCTACTGTTGTCTGAGAACATCTAGTTTGAGTAACATCTCTTCCCTAAGCCTTTCATCCACTGAGAATCCCAAATTATTATGTTTGTGATTGGTGAAAGCTTACAGTGGGTTGCTGTTCAAGATACAGATATATAAAAAATGTTTTCAAAAAACTGTTTCCAAACTATTAGAACTTTTGCCTATCTAATACCAAGTCCATGATGCCTCCAGGTTGGATATGCCTCTTACATGAATTTACACTTACAAGAATTTATAACTCTAATTCAGATGACTATCTTCTTTCTGAACAGTTTAATTTCACCAACAAAACTTTAATATTACAATACTAATTCAAAGAATTTTGATATGAGTGCAATTGTTCATATGAGAAATTCCTTAGAACAGAATAGTGGTAAATCTCCATTAAATAGTGTATTTTTTTTTTTTCTTTTTTTAATTGAAATGAGAAACATCCAAATGAAATTTTGGTACTCAGATATCTTCCTTATAAAATTCCTCAGCCAGGGAGAATAAAAATATAAAATATTTACAACTATTTCTCTTTTGTTGTTGTTGTTGTTATGTGCCATCGAGTCGGACCCGACTCATAGCGACCCCTCCTTGGGTTTCCGAGACAGTATCACTACGGACGTAGATTGCCTCAACTTCCTTCCAATTTGAACCGCCAGCCTTCTGGTTAGCTGTCAAGTGCCTTAGGCACTATGTTACCAGACCTCCCATTTCTCCTTTAGATTACCCCAAATGATAACCTGAATTTAGTGGGTTTTAGCCTGCTTTTATTCTTTTCCCATTGCATGCATTTCCATTTTCTACAACCTCTACTTTTCATTTTGACCCACCTCCCTTCCCTGCAAGCCAGCTAGAAATCCCCAAAGTTCAATTTGGTTATATAGTTAAATATTTTTTATAGCAGGACAAACTGTTTTTTTTTTTTTTTTAATTCCAGGTTTAACTCTGAACTGAAAGCCAGGCAAGATAAAGAGATAAGTACAAATTAATTTGGGCGAGCCTTCTAAAAACTCACTGCTGTCGAGTTGGATCAGATTCATAGTGACACCTCCTTGAGTTTCCAAGGCAGTATCACTATGAGAGTAGATTACCCTGTCTTCCTTCCAAGGAGTGGACGATAGGTTTGAACCACCAGCCTTCTGTTTAACAGTCAAATGCCCTAGCCACTACACTCACAGAGCTCAGGAAAGCCTTAGGAACACATAATCTAGGGCTAATATATCTATATTAGTATTTTTCAGATGTTAGAGGAATGTTAATTTAAAAAAAAAAGTGGGGAAAATGTTACAGTGAGAAGTTATTAGGAAATCACAGTCTATTC
>NW_006921702.1:8515989-8520061 GCF_000298275.1 Orycteropus afer afer | reverse complement strand
AAGAGTAAACACATGGAAACTAAACAACACCCTCCTTGAGAAAGACTGGGTAAGAGAAGAAATCAAAATTGAAATTCAAAAATTCCTTGAATCAAGACGTATTGATAACTGTTGGTGATAGAAATGAGAAAGTTGGAAATTAAGAAGTATAAGTAGTTGGAAAATACAGCCTCGGTGACAGAAAGGATCATGGAGATCACATGATAGAGTTTTGCAAGACCAGTGACTTATTCATTGCAAATAACTTTTTCAACAATATAAACAATAACTGTACACGTGGACCTCCCCAGAGAGAATAAACAGGAACCAAATGAGCTACGTCTATGGAAAGGGGAAATAAAGAAGCTCAGGACCATCAGTGAGAACAAGGCCAGTGGCCAACTGTGGAACAAACCATCAATTGTTCACATGCAAGTTAAAGTTGAAGCTGAAGAAAATCAAATAAGTCTACAAGAGTGAAAATGTGACCTTTTTTATATCCCACCTGAATTTAGAGATCATCTGAAAAAAACAGATTTGATGCATTGAACAGCAATCTCCAAAGACCAGATAAGTTGTGGGATGACTTCACACCATACATGAAAAAAGCAAAAGGTCATTAAAAAGGCAGGAGAGGAAGAAAAGACCAAAATAGATATCAGAAGAGACTCTGAAACTTGCTCCTGAAGGGAAAACTGCTAAAATTAATGGAAGAAATTATGAGAAAAAAAGAGCTGAACAGAAGATATCAAAGGGCAGATTGAGAAGACCAAGTATTATAATGAAATGTACAAACTTGGCATTTCTCAAGCTGAACTTGAACTGAACTGAAAATTCAAGGCTCAAGTTCTAACATCGAAGGATTCCATTGAGAAAACACTGAACAATGCAGGATGCATCAAAAGAAGAAGGAAGGAATACACAGAGCCATTGTACCAGAAATAATTGGTTGACCTTCAGGCATTTCAGAGGGTAGCATTTTATCAAGAACCAAAGTTATTGAATGAAGACCAAGCTGCACTGAAACAATTGGTGGAAAACAAGGTCAAGGATTGATGGTTTGCCCATTGAGATGTTTCAACAAATGGATGTAGCACTGGAGGTCCTTACTCATTCATGCCAAGAAATTTGGAAGGTATCTACTTGTATAGCCAACTCAAAGAGATTCATATTTTTATCCATTCCAAAGAAAGGTGATCCAACATCAAATGGAAATTATCAAACAATATTACTATTATTGCATGCACTGAAATTTTGCTGATGACAATTCAAAAATAGTTGCATAAGTTTATTGACAGGAGTCTACCAGAAATTCAAGCCACATGCAGAAGGGGGCGTGGAATAAGGAAAATCATTGCTCATGTCAGATAGATCTTGGTAAAAGGCAAGATGTTCACTTGTGCTTTCTTGGCTATGCAAGTGCATTTGACTGTGTAAATCATAATAAATTATAGACAGCATTGAAAAGAATGGAAATTTCAGAACACTTCATCATGCTCTTTGGGAAGTAATATATAGACCAAGAAGCAATCCTTCAAACTAGGGGTTACTGAATGGTTTAATAGCAAGAAAGGTATGTATCAGGGTTGTATTCTTTCAGTATATTTATTCAATCTGTGTGATGAACAAAGAATCCAAGAAGCTGGAGTGTATGAAGAATTCAGCATCATGACTGGAAGAAGACTCTTAACAAACTGTTATTTGCAGATAACACAACTTTGCTTGCTGAAAGTGAAGATGATTTGAAGCACTTACTGATGAAGATAGAAGAGTACAATCTAGTATGGATTACACTTCAACATAAAGAAAGCAAAAATCCTTACAACTGGACCAATGAGCAACATGGCGATGAATGGAGAAAAGTTAAAGTAGTCAAGGATTTCAGTTTACTTGGATCCACAATCAACATCCATGGAAGTGTTGTTAGGTGTCATCGAGTTGTCTCTAACTCATAGCGACCTTATATACAACAGAACAAAACATTACTTATCTTGTGCCATCTTCATGATCTTTGGTATACCTAAGCGCATCATTGCACTCACTGTGTCAATCCATTTCCTTGAGAGCCTTCCCCATTTTTGTTGACTCTCCACTTTACCAACCATGATATTTCTCTTCTTCTTCTTCTTTTTTTTTTTAAATTGTGATTTAGGTGAAAGTTTACAGAACAAATTCACTTTCCATATAGCAGCTCACATATACTTTGTCTCATGACAATGACTAAAACTTACCACAATCCAACAGCTCCCTTCCCATTTTCTCCCCATAGTTACCTCTTCCCTGTGTCCTTCCCTCCGTGCACTCCTGTCCCCTGACCTGTCTCCCTGTATGCAAACAGTGCTTCTATTTTCCTATGATCAATCTCTCCAAGTACTGTACCTAATGTAAATGTTCAGTCCATATACCTATCTTTTTTTTTTTTTTTTTTTTGGCTGTAAGCCACAGGAGATGGTTCAGTTCCAGACCTGAAGGGCAGTTAGAGGTCTCAGTGGTGCCATCAGGCTATCATACAAGCAAACCTTTTATTTCTTTCTTTTTTAATGATTTTGAGTTCTGTCCCACATACTTCTCCAACTTTATCCAGGATCTCCTATATAGATCCCCGTCCGAGTGGTTGACATTGGTAGCCAGGCACCATATAATTCTTCTGGTCTCATAGTCAAATAGGCTGAGGATTGCGTGGTGTACCAGTTGCTTGGACTAATTTTTTTTCCGTGAATCTTTGATTTAATTCATTTCCTTTGCTCTGGATGAGTAGAGACCCATTGTTGCATATAGATGGCAGCTTGCAAGCTTTTAAGATCCCAGTTGCAACTCGCCGAAGTAGGAAGTGGAACAATGTTTTGTGTAGTATCTTATGCCAATTGAACTTAATGTTCCCTGTGACTATGGCCTGAGCCCACAGGTCCAATTACTCATTCCTTCTGGGTAGCTGGCTGTGGCCAAGAAATGACTATAAACTTGTCCCTTGTCAGCTTCACTACATACCTGGGAATTCTTCCTGAATATACCAATATACTTGTAGAAACATTGTCTGCCAACTCTACACATGGTCTTGGGCACACTCCCCCCTTCATGGACATACTTAATAGTTCAGCCTGTCCACCCACCTATCCCCCTGTATACCATGTTTGCCTTCACTGACAACACAGTACTGTATGTGCAAAAGGGTTCATCTTTGTTGTCTATACCTCCCATGCACCTCTCTATGTCTTCCTCTTCTCAATGCCATTGTATTGATCATTCACATTTGGTATATTGCCCTTCTCTTCACCCAAAGCAATATTTATCTCTACCTATTTAACAGTGTCCCCTCCCCTGCTCTCCCATCCCTGGTAACCAACAAAGAAAATTTCCTTCCATGTATAAACCTTTCCTTGACTTTTTACAACAACAAGCTAATACAATATTTGTCCTGTGATTGACTTCTGTCACTCAGTATAATGTCCTCCAAGTGCATCCATGTTATGCAGTGTTTTGCAGATTCTAGGATATTCTTTAGGGTTGTATAGTATTCCATTGTGTGTATGTACCATAGTTTGGTTATCCATTCTTCAGTCGATGAACACTTAGATAGTTTCCATCTTTTTGCTATTGAAAATAGTGCTGCAATGAACATGGGTGTGCATATATCTGTTCTTGTCCTAGTTCTCACTTCTTTGGGATATATATCTAGGTGAAGGAATGGCTGGGTCAAATGGTATTTGTAATTCCTACTTTGGAAGGAATCACCGTACTACTTTGCACAGTGGTTTTATCATTCTACAGTCCCACCAGCAGTGTATGAGAATTCCATTCTGTCCACATCCTCACCATTCATTTGTTATTTTCTGTCTTGTTGTACTTTGCTACTAGTGCTGGAGCAAGATGGTATCTCATTGTTGTTTTGATTTGCATCTATCTAATGGCTAATGATCCTGAGCATTTGTTTGTTGACTGTCTGAATACCCACTTTGGTGATGTGTCTATTCGTGTATTCTGCCAATTTTTTAATTGGGTTGTCTTTTTTTGTTGAGGTATTTTTCTTTTCCATAAATTCTAGAGATAAGTCCCTTGTCAGATATGTCATTGCCAAATATATATATATATATAT
>NW_006921702.1:8511332-8512616 GCF_000298275.1 Orycteropus afer afer | reverse complement strand
CCCTGGGGCTGACTGCTCTTCTGTTCAGGTTCAAGGATTTTATCCCCTTTCTCCTGCTCTTCCGGCCTGCTACTCTGGGCAGGCCTGTGTTTCCTCTCCTCGCCTAATCCCTTCTGCTGATTGCTCTTCTCTCTGGCTTCCTGGCTTTTATCCCCTTTCTCCTGCTCTTCTGGCCTGCTACTCTGGGCTTCCCTGAGTTATCTCTCCTCACCTGTAACCCTGGGGCTGACTGCTCTTCTGTCCGGGTTCAAGGCTTTTATCCCCTTTCTCCTGCTCTTCCGGCCTCCTACTCTGGGCGTCTCTGTGTTGTCTCTCCTCACCTGTAACCCTGGGGCTGACCAGGTTTGCTGGTATAGAGGAATCAAACTGATCGTCACATGTTGATCTTGTATCCTGCCATGATGCTAAATCTCTCAATTAGTTCCATTAGATTTTTGACTGAGTGTCTTGGGTTTTCTAGGTATAGGATCATATCATAAGCAAATAGGGATAGTTTGACTTGTTTCTCACAAATTTAGATGCCTTTGCTTTCCCTTTCTTGCCTTATTGTCCTGGCTAGGACTTCCAGTGCAATGTAGAATAGAAGTGGTGATAGAGTGCATCCTTGCCTGGTTCCTGTTCGCAAGGGGAATGATTTCATTCTCTCTCCATTGACAATATGTTTGTTGTTGGTTTTGCTTATATGCCCCTTATTATGTTAAGGAATGTCCCTTCTACTCCTATTTTGCTGAGTGTTTTGATCAGGAATGGGTGTTGGATTTTATCAAATGGCTTTTTTGCATCAATTGTTAAGATCATGTGGTTCTTCTCCTTTGTTTTATTTATGTGGTGGGTGACATTGATTGTTTTTCTAAGGTTGAACCATTCTTGCATACCTGATGCGAACGTCACTTGATCATAATGAATTATTTTCTTCATATGTTATTGGATTCTATTTGCTAGGATTTAGTTGAAGTGTTTTGCATCTATATTCATGAGTGATATTGGTCTGTAGTTTTCCTTTTGAGTGATGTCTTTGCCTGGTTTTGGTGTCAAGTTCATGCTAGCTTGATAAAATGAGTTTGGGAGGATTCCATCCTTTTCTATGTTTTGGAATAGTTTGAGTTTGGTTAGTGTCAGTTCTTCTCTGAATGTCTGGTAGAATTCTCTGGTGAAACCATCTGGTCCAGGACTTTTTTTATTGGTAATTTTTTATGACCTGTTCAATTTCTTCTTTTGTTATGGATCTGTTCAACATTTCCACATCAGTCTGTGTTAGTTTAGGTAAGTTGTGTGTTTCTAGAA
>NW_006921702.1:8508690-8511141 GCF_000298275.1 Orycteropus afer afer | reverse complement strand
ACAGTTCTTCATAGTATCCTAATATTATCCTTTTTATTTCAGTTGGCTCTGTTGTGATGTCACCCATTTCGTTTATTTGTGTTACTTGTATTCTCTCTCAGTTTTCCTTTGTTATATTTGCCAGTGGTTTGTCAATTTTATTAATCTTGTAAAAAAAACCATTTCTAGTCTTGTTGATTTTTTCTTTTGTCTAATTTCTATTTCATTGATTTCTGCTCAACCTTTTATTATTTCCTTTCTTCTGGTGACTGTAGGCTCTTCTGGCTATACTTTTTCTAATTGTTGGACATGTTGGTTTAAAGCATTGATTTTGTGTCTTTCTGCTTTTTTGATGTGTGCATTGATTGTTATCAATTGGCCTCTGATCACTGCTTTTGCTGTGTCCCAAAGATTTTGGTATGTTGTGTTTTCATTCTTATTTGATTCAAGGATTTTTTTGAAATTTCATTTATTTATCCTATTGCCCAGTAGTCCTCAAGGAGGGTATAGTTCAGTTTCCATGTGTTTGCTCTTTTTCCATTGATCTTCCTATTGTTGATTTCTAATTTGATAGTATTGTGACCTGAGAAGATGTTTTGCAGTATTTCAATGTTTTTAAACTTATTAAGATTTGCTTTATGGCCTAACATATGGTTTATCATGGAGAATGTTCCATGTGCACTGGAAAAGAATGTATATTGTGCTTTTCTTAGGTGAAGTGCTCTGTAGATGTCTATAAGGTCAAGTTGGTGGATTGTATCATTTAGCTCTTCTGTGTCTTTGCTGAGTTTCTTTCCAGTTATTTTCTTTCTTTCATTGAAATTGGTATATTAAATTCTCTAACTATGAGTGTGGAGGAGTTCTTTTAGCACAGTGCCTAAGACACTTGACTACCAATGAGAAGAATGGAGGTTCAAACCCATGAGCTACTCTTTGGAAGGAAGGTTGGGCAATCTAGTTCCATAGGGATACCAACTCAGAAGCCCAAGGAATGGTTGCTATTAGTCAGGTCTGACTTGACAGCACATAACAACAAAAACAACATGACTGTGGAGTCATCTCTTTATTTGCCTTGTCAACTCTTTTAAAGTCTTTTATGTATTATGTATTTATATATTTGGGGGCTCTTTCATTGGGTCAATAAATATTTTTTATGTTTACATATTCATGTTCTATTGATCCTTTAATCATCGTGTAATATCTTTTCTTGTCTTGTGGTAGTTTTTGTCTTAAAGTCAATTTTATCAGAAATTTATATTGTCATTCCACTCTTTTTTGGTTGCCATTTGCTTGATTTATCTTTTTGCAACCTTTGTTTTTTTAATTCATTTTTGTCTTTTGTCTCTAATGTGTGTCTCTTGTAGACAGCATATTGATGGGTTATGTTTTCTTATCCAGTTTGCAACTCTCTGTGTCTTGAGTGGTGCATTTAATCCATTAACATTCAATGTAATTCTCAGTAAGTATGAATTGGTTGCTGTCATTTTTTATGTGTTTTTTTCATGATCTTGCTGCTTTCTTTTTTACATATAATTTTTTTTTGTGCTGGGCTCATTATGTTTATGAATCATGTTATCATTTCCTTTTGCTAGGAGCTGTGGTAGCATAGTGCCTAAGGCGCTTGACTGCTAACCAGAAGGCTGGTGGTTCAAAAACACCAGCCACACATTGAAAGGAAGGTTGGGCAATCTACTTCCTTAGTGATACTGCTTCAGAAACCCAAGGATGGGTCGCTATCAGTTGAGTCCTACCTGATGGCAAATAACAACAACAACAATTGTTTTAGTATTTGCTACATATTTGTGCTTGTCCTCTTTTTTATTGTGATATGATGGTTTATCATTTTTCTTTGAGATTACCCTGTGATTTATAATTTTCACCCTGAGTTTAGAATAGTCCATTCTGTCTTGTAACTCTCTTGACTTCCTCACTATTTAGAAGTTCTATAACTATTCAGTATTTTTTTCCCCTTTTTTTGGTTTATAGTTGTTCTCATTTGCAAATTGATATCTCTGGTTCCTTATTTACAATATTGTAAGCTTATTTTACTTTGTTTATGTCCATAGTTGTGTTGCTTTCTGGGTTATGTCATCTTGTGTATTAATGGTTGGTTGTTGTTTGCTATTATTGGTTCTCAGTTCAAAGGACTCCCTTTAATATCTCTTGTAAGATTGGTCTGGTTTTAACAAATTCCCTTAATTTCTGCTTATCTAGAAATCTCCTAATTTCACTATCATTTTTGAGGGATATTTTGCCAGATATATAATTCTTGGTTTGAAATTTTTCTCTTTCAGGGATTTATATATACCATCACATTGCCTTCTCACTTGCATGGTTTCTGCTGAAAAATCAGAGCTTATTCTTACTAGTTTTCCTTTGTAAGTAACTTTTCATGTTTCCTGTGCTGTTTTCAGGATTCATTTTCTTTGGTTTTGATGAGCTTGACGATGATATGTCTTGGTGATTTTTTTG
>NW_006921702.1:8499106-8507045 GCF_000298275.1 Orycteropus afer afer | reverse complement strand
GATAATTTCCACATTCTGTGGGATCACCTTTCTTTGGAATGTGTACAAATATGGATCTCTTCCAGTCAGTTGGCCAGGTAGCTTTCTTCCAAATACTTTGTCATAGCCAAGTGAGTGCTGCCAGTAGGACATCCATTTGTTGAAATATCTCAATGGGTATTTCACCAATTCCTTCAATGCAGCTTTGACTTCTGCCTTCAATACCAATGGATCTTGATCATATGCCACCTCCTGAAATGGATGAACATTGACCAATGTGACTCTGTATTCCTTCCATCTTCTTTTGATGTTTCTTGCCTCATTCAATACTTTGCCCATAGAATCTTTTGATATTGCAATTTGAGGCTTAAATTTTTCCTCAGTTCTTTCAACTTCAGAAATATTGAGCATGTTCTTCCCTTTTGTTTAACTCCAAGTATTTGCACATTTCATTATAATAATTGACTTTGTCTTCTTGAACTGCTGTTTGAAACCTTCTGTTCCATAGTGATACCACCTCCAAAACCCAAGGAGGGGTTGCTATGAGTTGGGTCTGATTCGATGGCATATAACAGCAAACAACAACAGTTCAGCTTTTTAATCTTGTTGATTCTTCCATTTGGTTTAGTTACTCTCCATTCAAGGGCAAGTTTCAGAGTTTCTTCTGATATCCATTTTGGTCTTTTCTTCCATTCCTGTCTTTTTGATGGTCTTTTGCTTTCTTCATGGATGTTGTTCTTGATGTCACCTCACAATTCCTCTGGTTTTCAGTCATTGGTGTTCAATGCATCAAATCTGTTCTTTAGATGGTCTCTAAATCCAGGAGAGATATAATTAAAGTCATATTTTGGCTCTTGTGGACTTCTTCAATTGTCTTCAACTTCACCTTGAATTTGCATGTGAGCAGTTGATGGTCCATTTCACAATCAGCTCCTGGTATTGTTTTGGCTGAATAGATTGAGCTTTTCCACTACCTTCTGCCATAGATATAGTCAATCTGATTCCTGTCTACTCCGTCTAGTGAAGTCCATGTGTATAACTGCCATTTATGTTGTTGAAAAAAAGGTATTTGCAATGAATAAGTTGTTAGTCTTGCAAAATTCTATCACTATTCTATCTAGTGTTATTTCTATCACCAAGGCCAAATTTTCCAACTATGGGTGATTCTTCTTTGTTTCCAACTTTTGCATTCCAATCACCAGTGGTAATCAGCACCTCTTGATTGCATGTTTGGTCAATTTCAGACTGCAGAATTTGGTAAAAATCTTTAATTTCCTCATTATTGGCTTTAGTGGTTGGTGCATATATTTAAATAATAGTAGTATTACCTGGTCTTCCTTGCAGGCATATGGATATTATCTTATCATTGACAGCGTTGTCGTTCAGGACAGAAATTGTAACATTCTTTGTGGTGATGAATGCCATGCCATTCTTCTTCAATTAGTCATTCCCAGCATAGTAGATCATATAATTGTCTGATTCAAAATGAATAAAGAAAACTGAAGAAGAATTGATGCATTTGTGATGTGGTGTAGGTAATGAATACTGAAAATATTGCAGACAACCAGAAGAATGAACAAATCTGTCTGAAAAGAAAGACAGCCAACATGTTACTTAGAAATGAGAATGGCAAGACTTCATCTCATATACTTTGGTCATGTTGTGAAAAGGGAACAGTCCCTGGTAAAGTGGAGGGTCAGTGAAAATGGGAAAGACCTTCTAAGACATGGATTGACACAGTGGCTATGATGATGTGCTCAAGGATGGGAAATATTATGAGGATGGCACAGGAGTAGACAATGTTTCATTCTCTTGTACATAGGGTTGCTATGAGTCAGAGCCAATTCAATGGCACCTAACAACAACAACATATAAGGTTACATATATTGTTATATATCTTCTCCTTTATTCAGTGTCTCTTTAAATCAAGATTATCAATAGCTGTTTGACATTTCCTAATAAGATCACAATTACCAGAAGAGTGATGACTTAGAGGTTACAAAGTGTGGTACTTAAGTTGTTTATCAACTTGTCTGGGTCTGGTTTTGAATAGATGACAGCTGGATGTAGCCATTCATCATAATGAGATTTATAATCAACTTCATTTTGGATCTGCAGTGAGCATTTGGGTAGCTGCCTTAGAGATGTGATCTTTTTCCAGTGTATAAGAATTAGTTTTGAGGAAGGTCTTTGAGCTTTTTGGCATGCTTGGACCCTGCATGTACCTGAATCATCATTCATCAGCCTACTATGCTGGCCTTGTGTATCTTGGGACTGTTTCTGGATTTGGACTAGTGCCTGCCATGTTGTTTGATAATCTTGAGACTATGCCATTGTACTTGTCAACCTTGGGTTTGTCAGCCTCAGCAGCCAGTAGCTTCTTGAGTTCAGAGAAGCTTCTAGTTTCAGTGGGCTGGAAGCAAGAGGCACAGCTGAAGCCCAAAGTCAAAGGCTTTCACTCAGACCTTAGATCTGGCACTCTGAACTCAGATTGCTAGCCTCGTAAACTATAACAGAATAAATCCTTGTTTGTTACATCCATCCAATTGTGGTATTTTCTGTTAGAGTGGCACTAGAAAACCAAACACTAAGGAAATCCTCTATTTTTTCACATTTCCTTTAGCAGGACCATAAGAACTTTATATTCTCTGTGTTTTACTCTGAAGTAATGTGTAGCTGAAATTTTGCTATTTAATATTTTTCTAGGCTGTTTATTAAGAGAATTTTAAGAAATTTTTTTGGTTTTACTGCAGATTAAGGCGGGCCATGGGTCCTCAACTTTTCAAAAATCACTACATATCAATATGAGGGTTTTTTTTTTTTTAATCATTGAAACTCCTTCCTGGGACATAACTATAAATGGCAGCTTTGACTTAAAATTGTTGTTGTTAGCTGCCATAGAGTCAGCTTCGTTCCATAGCAAGCTTATGTAAAACAGAACAAAACACTGCCTGGTCCTGTGCCAGACTCACAATCCTTGCTATACCTGAGCCCATCATTGCAGCCACTGTGTCAATACACCTTGTTGAGGGCTTCCCCCTTTTTTGTTGACCCTCCACTTTACCAAGCATGATATCTTTCTCCAGGGAATGGTCCCTTCTGAAAACATGACCAAAGTAAGTGAGATAAAGTTTGCCTTTCTTGCTTCCAAGGAGCATACTGGCTGCACTTCTTCCAGGACATATTTGTTTGTTCTTTTGGCAGTCCATGGTACTTTCAGAATTCTTCATCAACACCACAACTCAAAAGTATCTAGACTTCTTCAGTCTTCCTTGTTCATTGTCCAGCTCTCACATGCATCTGAGGTGATTAAAAATATCATGACTTGGGTCAGGCACACCTTAGTCTTCAAGGAGACATCTTTGCTCTTTAGCCCTTTAGATTAGGTCTTCCATAGTTCCAGATTCTGGACTTCCCTAATTATCATAATCTGTCTACCTATACTTTGCAACTGATGTTGACAAACCCATAATCTTGTGATTCAACTTCAAAGAAATCATGAGAGACAAGTTTCTAATTTCAGTCTTTACTTAGTCCCTGGAGCAAAAACCTACCCATCTTTTCAAAGGATAATGGCAACATCTGTCAAATAAGTGAAGGCTTCTAGTGTCTTGATTTTAGATACATAGATTAGATAGATAGATAGACAGACAGACAGACACATAGATAATAGATAGATATGCCATCAAACTGACTCCACTTCAGGGTAAGCTTATATATAAGAGAACTAAGCACTTCCCAGTCCAGATTCATCCTCATGATTCCCAGCATGTTTGAGTCCATCCTTGCAACTATTGTGCCAATCACCTTACCGAGGGTCTCTGCATCTTTGTTGGACCTCTACTTCACCAAACATAATGTCCTCCTCTAGCACACTGCTGGAGGTGGATATCATATTTGACAACCCTACTAATGACATGTCCGAACAAGTAAGTCAGACAATGTTCTGTGGTAATATATAAGGTATTATTTGACTAAGTTTCAAAAGTAGAGTTAAACCTTTATTCCTTGTCCCTCTTAGTCTGGAAGATCCACTGACACCCTTCCACAATTGGATGCCCCTGCTGGTATTTGAAATGCCAATGGCATTGGTTCCAGCATCACAACAAACACCACATTTTGACAAACTGACCAACAGGTGGTAGGATTTGACTTTGCTATGCTCATTAAAAAGCATAATCCCTTATGCTATATAATCCCTGTTACTTACTAAAGGTTTGCAAAATTTTTCAGCTCAGACATATCTAATATAAAATTTTATTATATTTTTCTTTATGCCATTTTTTTATACCATTGTTGAATACGTTAAGTCTTGCTACTCTTATTCCTTTATCCAAAGAAGGGGAAATCCATGACTATCCTCTTACTGATAATTAACTTTGCCTTGACAACATTTATTAGGCAGCCCACTAAAAAGTTCATATTTAATCTTGTTTGTTGACATGTCGTAGCTTAAGACTGAAATGGAAAACTCTCAGGTAGGTTATGTCTTACAAATTTCAATTCATCCCTAGAATCTGACCACCACTCAGAGTTAAAATTTGCCATATACCAATAATACACTCTTCACATGCTACTAATTGGGAAGAAATAGGGTAGTTATTATATATACAGAAACTTTGTTTTTGTAGTGTCTAAGGCATTTGACTGCTAATCAGAAAGCTGGTGGTTCAAATCCACCAGCCACTCCTCAGAAGGAAGGTTGGGCAATCTACTTCTGTACTGATACTGCCTTGGAAAACCAAGGAGGAGTCAACATGAGTCACATCAGACTGGACAGCAGTGAGTGGTAGTGGTTTGAGTAGTACATTATTCTGAAATGATACAGAAACAATAAGACTGTTAAGACTCACCATAAAAAATAAATAAACAAACAAACAAATAAATAAATAGAAATGGTAAACATATTAAAGAGCTTTACAGTGTTCTTTTTCCTTATAGGAGCCCTGACAATGTTACAGTGCCTAACTGCTAATCAAAATGTCAGTGGTTTGAATTAGCCTCTTTGTGGGACAAAACTGTGGCAGTTTACTACCTTAAAGATTTACTGCCTTGGAAACCACATATGACAGTTAGTTCTATGCTGACCTAGAGAGTTACTATGAGTTTGATCTACTTGAAAATAGTGTTTGGTTTTGAGTAATGCCTTCTAGGGTAATGACTATCACAAAAACCCATATAAGGGGGGAAAAGCCTATACAAAAAAGGATAACGGAAGCAAAGGGAATACCCTTATTTACCACTCTACAGTTGTTCTTGCATGCCTTAGAATCACTTCTGAATCATAGCAACCCTATATACAATAGAATGAAATACTGCCCAGTATACACCATCCTTACAACCACTGTTATGCCTGAGCCCATTGTTGGAGGTACTGTATTAATTCATCTTTTTTTCACTAGCCCTCCGCTTCACCAAGCATGATGTTCTTTTCCAGGGACTGGTTCCCCCTGAGAACATGTCTAAAATATATAAGAAGTCTTGCCATTTTTGCTTCCAAGGAGGATTCTAGCTGTACTTATTCCAAGACAGATTTTTGCATTCTTTTGGCAGTCTATATTATATTCAGCATTCTTTATCAATACCATAATTCAAAGACATCTATACATATATATATTTTTTTTTTTTCTTTTTTTTTTAGTCTTCCTTATTCATAGCCCAGCTGTCACATGCATATGAGACAATAGAAAATGCCATGGCTTGCATCAGGTGTAGCTTAGTCTTAAAAGTGATTTTTTGTTAACACTTTAAAGAGGTATTTTGCAGCATATTTGCTCAATGCAATAAGTCATTTTATTTCTTCATTGTTGCTTCTATGAGCCTTGATTGTGCATTTAAGTAAAATGAAATCCTTGTGATTTCAGTCTTTTCTCCACTTATGTTTTTTTTTTTCCTCTCTCTCCCTCCCCGATTTTAAAATTTTTATTGTCATTTGGTTGAAAGTTTACAGAGAAAATTCATTTTCCATACAGCAGCTTACATACACTTTGTCTCATGACATTGACTGTAATTTCCCACAATGCAATAGCTCCCCTCCCACATCCTTACATTCTTACCTCTTCCATATATCCTTCCCTCCATGCACTCCTGCCCCCTGAGCTGTCTCCTTTTGCATACACAGCCCTTTTATTCTCCTGTGATTGATCTCTCCAAGGAGCATTATCTACCTCATGTAAAAGTTCAGCTCATATGCCTGGCTTTTGTTTGTCTGTTCTATAGCTCATATTTTCCTAGCATAACTTTAATATAATTATGAAGATGGAAAATAGGAATTCAAGTTAGTTTGCTTCTGTAAACACCTCACCTCTTTAGTACTTCCTTCTATGCTCTTGCTCACTGTTGACTCATTATCAGGGTGAATTGCAGCTATTATTTGTTAGGGAGACACAATTCTGTCAGCAGCTGAAATATATAAATAAAAATAATGCAAAACATCAAATATATATAATTTTTGTTTTCAACCTGGGGAATTCCAACCTCTCTCCAGTGATACAGCCAGCCACTGTTTTTACTGGAATTTGAATAAGAGAACTTTGCCCACCTGAATACTTACTCAGAAATTTTTTTGTTCTTGTCACCTTCACTCTCCAGGAAAAGTAGAAGCCAATGTTATTGTAAACTGAAATTCGGAAAATGGCAAAATGATCTGAGACTTAGGATTTGTTGAGTATAAATTTTGGCTCTCATAATCATAACAATAAAAATTCAGCATTCATGGACTTACATCATATCAATTTGTTAGAGTTCAATCTATAGGTGAGATAATTCTCCCTGATTTTTAGCTCTACCTCCTTGAAAGCAGACATGAGAAAGTACTAAAGTAACTCATGCAATTCACTTAGTCTATTATGCTGGCCATAAGCAACTGGCACTAGCTGTCTTTTCTTCATACCTTCTCAAGAAAGTTTTATGCCTAGGAACCATGCAGGAAAAGACTCTAAATTATCTGTGCCTATTGTTGTTGTTAAGTGCCGTCTACTTGTTTCTGATTCATAGTGACCCCATGAACAGCAGAACAAAACACCGCCCAATCCTGCACCTCCTCCATAATCCCTGCTATACTTGAGCCCATTGTTGCAGCCACCATGTCAATCCATTTCATTGAAGGCCTTCCCCTCTTTCGTTGACCCTCCTCCCTACCAAGCATGACATCCTTCTCCAGGGAATGGTCCCTTCTTACAATATGACAAAACTAGGTGAGACGAAGTCTGGCCATCCTTGCTTCCAAGGAGCATCTTGGCTGCACTTCCTCCAGGAGAGATCTGTTAGTTCTTTTAGCAGTCCAATGTACTTTCAGCATTCTTCACCAGCTTCACAAGTCAAAAGCATCAACTCTTCTTCAGTCTCCTTTATTCATTGTCCAGCTCTCACATGCATATGAGGAGACTGGAAATATCATGGCCTGTGTCAGGCACACCTTAGTCCTCAAGGAGACATCCTTGCTCCTCAGCACTTGAAACAGTTCCTTCTCAGCAGACCTACCCAGTGCTACACAAAGTCTAATGTCCTGACTGCTGCTTCCTTCCATTGGCGTCAATTGCAGAAATAAGCAACGTGAATTCTTTGACAACCTCAATCTTTTCTCCATTTATCGTGATACTGCTTATTGGTCCAGTTGTGAGGATTTTGTTTTCTTTATATTGAGACATAATCCATATTGCAGACTGTATTCTTCAATCTTCATCAGTAAGTGCCTCAAGTCATCCTCACTTTTAGCAAGCAAAGTTGTATCATCAATGTATCTCAGGTTGTTAATGATTCTTCCTCCAATCCTGATGCCACGTTTTTCTTTATATAGTCCAGCTTCTTGGATTATTTGCTAAGCGTATTGATTGAATAAGTATGAGGAAAGGATACAACCCTGATGTACTCCCTTCTTAATTTTAAACCACATAGTGTCCCATTGTTCCATTCGAAAGACAGCCTCCTGGTCAAGGTACAGGTTCCTCAAAAGTACAAT
>NW_006921702.1:8488413-8498748 GCF_000298275.1 Orycteropus afer afer | reverse complement strand
TTTGGAATGGATACAAATATTAATCTCTTCCAGTCAGTTGGTGAGATAGCTGTCTTCCAAATCTCTTGGCATAACCGAGTGAGTGTCTCCAATGGGACATCCATTAGTTGAAATATCTCAATGTGTATTCTGTCATTTCCTGGAGCCTTGTTTTTCACCAATTCCTTAATTGTACCTTCAACTTCCTCCTTCAATACCATTGGTTCTTGATCATATGTCACTTCCTGAAATGGATGTAGATCGACCAGTTCTTTTTGGTACAGGGACTCTGTGTACTCTTTCCATCTTATTTTGATGTTTCCTGCATCATTCAATATTTTGCACATAGAATCTTTCAATATTACAACTCAAGGCTTACATTTTTTACTCAATTCTTTCAGCTTGAGAAATGCTGAGTGTGTCCTTCCCTTTTGGTTTTCTAACTATAGGTCTTTGCACATTTCACCATAGTAATTGGCTTTGTCTACTCGAGCTGCTCTTTGAAATCTTTGGTTCAGGTCTGTCATCTTGTCATTTCTTCCATTTGCTTTAGCTGTTCTCCTCTCAAGGGCACGTTTCAGAGCCTCTTCTGTCATCCATCTTGGTCTTCTTTTCTTTTCTCATCTTTTTAGTGACCTCTTGCTTTCTTCATGGATGATGTTCTTGATGTCTTCCCACAATTCTTCTGTTTTTTGGTTATTGGTGTTCAATGCATCAAATCTATTCTTTAGATGGTGTCTAAATTCAGAAGGGATATATTCATGATCATATTTTGGCTCTTTTGGACTTGTTTTAATTGTCTTCAACTTCAAGTTGAACTTGCATATGAGCAGTGGATGGTCTGTTCCACAATCACCTCCTGGCCTTTTTTTGGCTGAAGATATTGAGCTTTTCTACTGCCTCTTGCCACAGATGTAGTCAATCTGATTCCTGTGTGTTCCATCTGGTGAAGTCCACGAGTAGAGCTGCCATTTGTGTTGTTGATAAAAGATATTTGCAATGAATAAGTCTTTGTTGGTTTTGCAAAATTTGACCCTGCGAATTCCAGCATTATTTCTGCTACCAAGACCAAATTTTCCAACTACTGGTGATTCTTCTTTGTTTCCACCTTTTGCATTCAAGTGACCAGTGATAAATAACACATTCTGATTGCATATTCGGTCAGTTTCAAACTGTAGAAGTTGATAAAAAATCTTCAATTTCCTCATCTTTGGCTTTGGTGGTTGGTGCATAAATTTGAGTAATAGTTATACTAATATGTCTTCCTTGTAGGCATATGGATATTATCCTCTCACTGACTGCATTGTAATTCAGGTTAGGTCTTGAAACATCCTTTGTGATGATGAATGCCATTCCATTCCTCTTCAAACTGTCATTCTCAGCATAGTAGACCATATGGTTGTCTGATTCAAAATGGCCCAAACCCATCCATTTCATCTCACTAATGCTTAAGATATCAATCTTTATGCATTCCATTTTATTTTTGACAACTTCCAATTTTCCTAGATTCATGTGTCTATTGTTGTTGTTGTTGTGTACCGTCGAGTCACACCTGACACATAGTGACCCCTCCTTGGGTTTCCGAGGCAGTATCACTATGGAAGTAGGATTGCCCAACCTTCCTTCCGAGGAGTGGCTGGTGGGTTTGAACCGCCAGCCTTCTGGTTAGCAGTCAAGTGCCTTAGCCACTTGAAGGTATGGAGTCCTAGATTAAAATTTCTCAAATAAAAAGATACAAAGAGATTTCCATCAACACTTGAATTGTCATTTTAGCTGGACCTTTAAAACTAAAAATTCTAAGAATCATTTAGAAGTTGACAGTGTTCAAAAGGAGCCAACCTCCACCAAAAGACTCAGATAAAGAAGCTACATGACATGTACAGGTAATACCTAAGACCTGTGGAACACAATCTGGATCATTAAAGCCACCTAATATATCATGCTTTAACTTGCATGCTTTGTTCAATATTTTACTTTATTATTTTTAGCTATTTTCTTTCATATTTACCGGTTTAAGTTTATGGATTCTTACCAAACACTGGTTATGTTTTAATCATTACACTTAAAAAAATAATAAAAATAAAAAAAAAAAAAACTCACTGCCATTGAATCACTTCCAAATCATAGTGACCCTTTTTGGGTTTCTGAGTTCGCAAATCTTTACAGAAGTAGATTGCCCAGTCATCCTTCCTCAGAGTGGCTGGTGGTTCAAACCCACTGGTTAACAGTCAAATGCCTTAGGCACTACACCATTAGAGCTCCTTAGCCATTACATTTAGAAGATCATTATCCTTAGTATTGCTTTCGACATTCTTAATCACTCATTGGTATGAGTCTAATACCTAACTGCAATTTGCTTATGAATTTGTTGAATTATACAATTTGAGTCATAAATTGTACACACGTCCCTTTCTATGTCCACCATCTTTCTCTGTTATTAATGACATAACTGTTTGAATTAATCAGTATTTGGACTCAATCTCTAGCTTTCTTTTACATGCTAAATATAGAATAAGGCAGATTTCTAAAATTATAAAACTATCTATATACCACAGCTAAAAAGTGATGTTTCTGACTCCACTAAAATAACACCCAGAATCCATTTCTAGGAATGACTCTATGGGTACAGGAAATAAGTATGCTTATTTAATACCTTGCATATATTTATAGAAGTTAAAAGAATTCTTAATATGTAGGTAAATCTTTTGATTCTCTATCAAATTTAACCCTTCATCTATTTGATATATCTGCTTATATTCTTGCATCTGGTAAGTGTGACTTCCTCTGAATCATGTCCTAGTATAAACAAACAAACAATCACTTGGCAACCCAATGGAGGTATTTTGACCTTGGCCAAGAGAGATGATTTGATAGTTCCCAGTGACTGCACAGAATTTGTGAAACATTAACCTGTGAATATTTGCAAAATGCACCAGTGTTTTCTATCTTTTCAGTCAGATGTCTGCTGTCTTCAGGTTAGTCCTAGATATCACTCGGGAGATATTTTTCCTTTCTTTTCCCCCTTTTGGAAAAATTGATTCAAAAAGGAGAAAACCTGGGTCTCAGTTTTATATCTGCAAACTTAACCTTTCAAGTAGATTTTTAGATAACTTGTTGCTGTCCTCAAGCCATAATTCCCAAAGCAGTACTTGTGACATTTATGGGAGGAATGTTGCACTTACATTTGTACTGATTTTTTCTGAAATCTTTAACATTAATAGAAATACCAAATACATGAATTTAAAAAAATCATAAAATTTGTATTCATACATTACCCCTATATCTGTGCCTATGACCTATTTGAATTGAGGATGAAACCTGTTTGTGCTTGTTTGTTCATTTACTTAATTTACAAACTCCTGATTCCTGGATTGGAAGTGGATTACAAACTCTAATCACACTTTATTTTGGTACATTTTGTGATATAGTTTCTATATTTGTGATTCCCACATTCTTAAATACTGCTGCAAAACCACTAGAGAAATAATTAGGTAAATGGTTTCCCAGCGAAATCTAAGGAAATCTCATACTTACAGCAGTTGAAATGAATGATACCAGGAGCGTGATACAGTGTAAATGCTTTTCAAACAACAGTGCAGATATGGAGCAATCAGTTTCCCAGATGATAATCGTCTATAACACAGATTAAGTTGAAGAATAATGACAAGGTAGACTTGAGAATTGAGAATTATTTGTCAACATGGCTTAGTTTTAGGACAGATAAAACTGAAGATCCCTTGTGTCAACATGATTTATTTGTTCCAAGAAAGAGAAGAGTGTAAACTAATGAATAACTTTACTACTTACTTCAGAAAATTTCTACAGATCAATTTACTAAAGACAACAATCTCCTTACCTGGGTAAACAATGTTTACCTGAGTAAATAGTGAAGCTATCAAATAATTATCTGCTTCATGACACCTGATTCAAAACTCTTTCAGTCTGCTGTGCTCATCAATGCAAAATTATTAGATAATGAAAATTCCCCAATCCTACTTAATTCTCTGGATTGAAATACATATCTTAAACCACCTTAGCTCAGACCCTGAAGTCCTATAAATATTCTACTGCTGACTTTTGAATTCTAAGATACAGATAACATTCTGTCAAAGTGGTTTTGTCCTTAACTTCTTTATCAGTGGATTGTCTTGATATTTGAGGAAAAATTCCATAGCTCTATCAGTATTTTCAAGTTTTTTATACTAGAAATTAATTTCTAGTTCAGTTAAAATCACTAAATTTATAACAATGTCATCATGCTAAGGGGATTATGGCTAATATCTAGATCTCTGAACTTCACCAGATAATGGAAAGTTTTTACTTCTCTCTTCTCCTTGTACCTCATTAAGAACACTTAAAATTAAAAACTGTAATGCTGAACATGAGCATTACTTATTACCATTTTATAAATATTTTCAGCCAAATAAAATATCCAGTGTTTGGCTTTAAGTTTCAGGAAATATATATCAAACTAACATACAGATCACTTTTAGATTTTTCTCTCTTGTTGTAATGTAGAGACAACGAGGCATTGAGAGTTGATGTATCACATTCATCGTGATGATGTTCACCTAACAAAGTGGGCAGGTGAACTTCTACCACATCCATATGTAACAAGGTAGTTAGTAGGGATCCAATTTTGCCAAGCTATTGTCATTGGAACCAGGAAGAAACCACAATCAGCTGGCCCCCATGCTACACCTCAACAGATGTGCTCTTGTCTGTTGTGTTGTTGTTGTTATGTGCCGTCGAGTCAGACTTGACTCATAGCAAGCCCTCCTTGGGTTTCTGAGGCAGTATCACAACGGAAGTAGATTGCCCCATTTTCCTTCCAAGGAGTGGCTAGTGGGTTTGAACCAGCAGCTTCCTGGTTAGCAGTCAAGTGCCTTAGGCACTAAGCTACCAGAGTTCCTGTACACTTGTCTATAAAACCAAAATGAAGAGAACAATAAAATTTAATAAAAACCATTGTTGTTGAACACCATTTATTATGAGTTTATTTTGACTTATAGTGACTCCATGTGACAGTGCAAAACTACCCTATAGGGTTTCCTAGGCTACGATCTTTTTTTTTTTTTTTTAGTTATATTTTTTATAGAGAAGATACATAGCAAAGCATATAGCAATTCAACCATTTCTGAATGTATAATTTTGTGGCAATGATTTTGGAACCATAAAGACTGAGTTTCTAAATGCTTCCTTTTTTGTTAAACCACTGTGTCAGCTTGTGCTTAACTATGTGTTAACTTGTACTTAATCTTTGTATTTTGCAGGAACCAGGAAGACATGAGTCTAAGTAAAAGGTAAGAACTAGTTTTGAGACCCAAGCATTGACAATAAAGAGGAACTCTATGCCTTGGGTAACCTCCCCAGAATATAAGTTCTGTCAGAAGACTGGAATGAACCAAAATACAGCCACCTAAAGTTCAGGGAAGATAATCAGAAATGAAGGATTTGAAGGCCACTTCCTGTCCAAATGAAGTCCCCAATTATTTTGAATATGCATTAGATTTCCCAGAAAATTGTTGAATGTGTATAATTCCCTTATTTTTTGAACCCTATAAATTGTTATTCAAGCTTCGGCTTAGGGGGTCAGATTTGGTCAAGTCCCCCTGGATCCTTGATAAATCACCTTTCTTTCACCTAAACTCTGATGCCAAAGTAGACTGGCTCATTTGCACATCAGACAGGACCCCTTGACCTATATCAATTACATTTTTCAAGCTGTACAACCAATCTCACACTTGGTTTCTTAGTTCTTCCTCCTCCATTAACATAAACTCACTGCCCCCTATGATTCCATTGTAATCTTTTGAGTTACTGTTGCCACTCATGTAGATAGTTCTTTAAAAAGTACAATGCTCAAGACAGACTACTTTTAATAATTAAGTTAAACTTACTATTAATTTTTACTAGTTAAGTTTGGTTTTAAGAAGACTTCAAAGAATATTTTTGGATTAAGATTTCAAGATTATGTCAGGGCAAGAGTTTTAGGGATTCATCCAGCAACTCTTTCCCCAGCTCCAAAAATCTGGAGCCCATAATAATTTTAAATTCTGTTTTGCACACCACCCCCATTTGATCAGGACACCTCTATAGAACCTTTGATCAAAATATTCAGTAATGATAGCCAAGAACCATCCAGTTCTTCTCCTCTCGTGGCAAAGGAGGCAGCTGTTCATGGAAGCAGTTAGCCACATATTCCATTTTCTTGTCCTATTCTTAATTCTTCTTTTTCCTCTGTAGCTACAGGTGAATAGAGGATGACTGTCATGCCTTAGATGACTACTTGCAAGCTTTTAAGACCCCAGGTGTTATGCAATGAATTAGGAGGTCAAACAGAAGCACTAAGCACATTTTTGGGCAAATCAACTCGGATATCCCATGAAACCATGACCCTGAACTTCCAAACCAGAGAATCAAATCCCATTAGATTTTCAGTTGTACAAAAGTAGCCTTAGAAGCTACTCTCTTTTTCTTTTATCATTGTAAGTACATCTATAACACAACTTTTGACGATTCAATTTTTACAGATGTACAATTTATTGATGGCAATTACAATAATTGGCTGTACAACCCTACCCTTAATCAATATGATGTTTTTATCATTATTAACTCCCTTTTCCCTCTGCTTTCTTCCCCTGGTAACTACTAATAAACTGATATTTATAAATTTGCCTTTTCTTCTCTTTTTTATATAAGTGAGGTCATACAATATTTGTCCTTTTGTGTTTGACTTCTTTCACTAAGGATGTCTTCAAGTTCCATCCATATTGTAGTATGCATCAAGGCTTAGTTTCTTCTACTGGCTGAATAATATTCCATTGCATGCATGTACCAAATTTTTTATTCATCATTTAAATAGTCATTAAGGTTGTTTCCACTTTTTGGCTATTATAAGTAATGCTGCTGTGAATATTGGCATACAACACTCTATTTCATTCTCTGCTTTTATTTTCTTCTGGGTATATACCTAGGAATGTAATTGTTGGACCATATGGTAGTTCTTCCCTGAAGAGGGATATAATGTATGATAAAGTAGTTGCTGTTGTGTAGTTAGGTGCCAGTCGAGTTGGCTCCGTCTTATAGCAACCTTATGTACAGCAGAACAAAACATTCTCCAGTCCTGCACCAGCTTCCCAATCCTTGCTATACTTGAGCCCTTTGCTGCAGTCACTGTATCAATCTATCTCTTTGAGGGGTTTCCTCTTTTTCACTGACCCTTCACTTTACCAAGAATGATATCCTTCTCCAGTGAATGGTTCCTTCTGACAACGTGACCAAAGTACGTCAGATGATGTCTGGCCATTTTCACTTCCAAGGAGCATTTCAGCTGCACTTCTTCCAGGACAGATTTGTTCATTCTTCAGGCAGTCCATGGTCCTTTCAATATTCTTCACCAATATCACAACTCAAAAGCATCAATTAGCCTTTGGTCTTCCTTATTTTTGTCCAGCTTTTACATGCATATGAGGCAATTGAAAACACCATAGCTTGGGTTAAGCACAGCTTACTCTTCAAAAAGACATCTTTGCTCTTCAGAATGTTAAACAGGTTTTTTGCAGCAGATTTGCCCAATGCAATACATCATCTGATGTCTTGACTGCTGCTTCCATTGGTGTTGATTGTGGAACCAAGTAATATGACATCAATGACAACTTCATTGCTTCAATCTTTTCTCCATTTACTGTGATGCTGCTTATTGGTCCAGTTGTTAGTATTTTTGTTTTCTTTATGTTGATGCTATCCATGCTGCAGACTATAGTCTTTATTCTTCATCGGTAAGTGTTTCAAGTCATTATCAGTTTCACCAAGCAAGATTGTGTCATCTGCTTATCGCAGGTTGTTAATCCTGATTCTACATTCTTTCTCATATAGTCCAGCTTCTGGAGGGTCATAAAAAAGGGGATGTTTTGACACATTGGCTATGATAATTGGCTCAAGCATGACAATTATGATGAGAATGGTACAGGACCAAGTTGTGTATTGTTCTGTTGTAGATCAGGTCCCTACAAGTTGGAACTGACTGGACAGGATTTAACAACAACATGGTAATTTTATTTTTAGTTTTTGAGGAATTGCCACATTATTTTCCACAATGACTGTGCCATTTTGCATTCCCACCAGCAATGAATAAAGGTTAAAATTTTCCCACACCCTTGCCAACATTTGTTATTCTCCATTTTTTAATGTTAGTCATCCTAATGGTTGTGAAATAGGATCTCATCTTGATTTTGATTTACATATCTCTGATAGCTAATGACATTGAACATCATTTTATATGTTTGCTGGCCATTTGAAAGTCCTGTTTTGTGAAATGTCTAATTAAGTCCTTTGCCCATTTTTGCCCATTGTGTTGTCAAGTTATTAAAGTTATACACACACACACATACACACACATATAGGTTATTATATTTTATTGTGTATGTAGTTTACAAAGATATTTTTCCAGTTGATAGCTCATCATCTTTTCACTTTTTTGGTGAAGTCTGTTAATGAGCAAAATTTTTAATATTTATGAGATCTTATTTATTACCTTTTACTTTCGTTATTTGTGCTTTTAATCCATTTTTTGAAAGCTAGGTCTGTTAGTTCTTGTCTTGCATTATCTTCTAAGAATATTATGGTTTTAGTTTCCTCATTTAGTCCCTTAATCCATTTTTAATTTACATTTGCACAGTTAAGTTTAATCCATTTAAAATTTAGAGCTGTACTCTTTTGGAAGCAGAGCCAATGGGTGAATTTGAACCACCAAACTTTTGGTTAGCAGCCAAATGTTTAACTATATTACCACAATGGCCCCTTAAATAGAATCTACAATCACAGAATGCTTACAAAATGTCCAGGATAAAATTTAAAAAATAACTACTCATCATATTTGAATGAGGGTAATTAAAACTTGAGTGAGAAAAAATATATATCAGTAGTTTTCAACACAGGAATAAATTAGATATTAGAATTATCTTAAAAGGATCTTAAATAAGCCATAAAAAAGGTTTAAATAATAAGATAAAAATAATTTTGAAAGAAATGGAAGAAAAAGAAAATCTCAGAAAACAATTAGATGTTATAAAAACTTAGCTGGATAGGCTCAAAGATGAGGAAAAACAGAAGAAGATAAAGATACTGAATTGGAAGACAGATCAATGGAATTTACCAAATGTAAAAAAACACAGAGAAAGACAGAGTTTAAAGAAATGAAAAGAAAAACAGTCTAAGGGTAACACAAGAGTTAATATTTGTATCATTTTAGTCCCAAAAGAAAACAGAGAGAATAGTATCAAAGAAAAATATTCCGAGTAATATTGACTGTCAAATCAAACCTAACTCACAGCCATCAAGTCGGATCCAACTCATAGCAACCCCTCCTTGGGCTTCCAATGCAGTACCACTACAGAAGTACTTTGCTCAACCTTCCTTCCAAGGAGTGGCTAGTGGTTTGAACCTCCAGCCTTTTAGTTAACAGTCAAATGCCTTAGGCACTATGCCACTGGAGCTCCCAATACTGACTGAAAACTCTCCAAATTTGAAAAGTGACTAAACATACAAATTTAAAATGATTAGCCTAAATAAGATTAAATGAAAGAAATACATTCCAAGATGTATCATATTTAGTATGTGAAATTAAAGATATATCAAAAGTCATGAACATGTTTAGAGGCAAGTGATACATGGCTTATGGGGGACAACCAATTCAAATGACATAGTTTTCCCTTTAAAGTCAAGGAAGCTGGTTGGAATAGGCACAGCACTTTTTTGAATGTTGAAAAAATATAACTATAAACCATAACTTCTATAATCACCAATTATACCCATCAAGGATGAAAAGGAAACAAATATATCCTTAGGCAAAAGGAAAATAACAAAATTTTTTGTTAGAAAACCTATCCTTCATGTATACCTAAAGTAAGTTATTTAACTAGAAAGTGAAAATAATAGAATTTTTTTTTCAATTCAAGAAAGAATATAAGACTATGTAAAGAAGGAAAAATAGTCCAAATATAGTAAATATATTCTTCTCCTCTGAATTCCTTAAAACATATTTCATGACTGAAAGATAAACTTCAACACCTTCTGATATGGTTTATATACAGTACCTTTGAGTCGGACCCGACTTATAGCAATCCCTTCTTGGGTTTCTGTGGCAGTATCACTATGGAAGTAGATTGCCCAACCTTCCTTCCATGTAGCGGTTGGTGGGTTTGAACCCCCAGCCTTCTGGTTAGCAATCAAGTACCTTAGGCCTATGGCCTATGCTACCAGAGCTCATTTATATATGTTGTTGTTGGTGTTATTTGCCGTCGAGTCAGCCCCGACTCATAGCGACCCCTCCTTGGGTTTCCGAGGCAGTATCAC
>NW_006921702.1:8481209-8487000 GCF_000298275.1 Orycteropus afer afer | reverse complement strand
AAAAAAAGAAAAAAAAAAAAAATCCAAACTCACTGCCATTGAGTTGGCCAGCCTTCTGGTTAACAAATACCTTAGGCACTACACCTCTATTAGCTCTGCTGATAGGTATACTTATGTGCACTCTATTCTGCCAGCAAGCCTTCTGTGCAAAGGCACTCAGCTTTCTCCCCTGTGATCCAGGTGAGCCCACTGTTCTGTCACATGCCTCTTGGTTTCTCTTTCAGGTCTCTCCTGGGTTGTCTCTGTCACATCTTCTCTGCCAAGAAAGTCCAGCACAGGGATCTCAGGACCAAGGATGCACTCCACTTCACCTACAGCTCTTCTTTCTTGGTGGCAGTGAGATCCCTCCTTCTGCCTCTAGAAAAGCTCATTTTAAACCTGGCAGAGTGCCAAAACTAACCAATCCCAACATCAGAGTTCTATACACCTTATTTGCCTGGTCCTACATAGTGCCTAAGGCATGTGACTGCTAACCAGAAGGGTGGAGGTTCAAACCCACCAGCCACTCCTTGGAAGGAAGGTTAGGCAATGTGCTTCCAAAGTGATACTACCTCAGAAACCCAAGGAGGGAATGCTATGAGTTGGATCTGACTCAACAACGAGTATGGTTTCGTTTGGTACCCAGTAATCTGGTGAGAGTTACAAAGACTATGGCTAGAAAAGCCATACCAAGATGTTCACTGTATCACACTATATAAAGAATATGAAAAGCAACAATAGCAGAGGAAACATCTTAAATAACACACACAAATGAGGTGGATAAAAGATAGTGTCCTGCTAATCCACTCCCCCATGTGGAGGATGTGGAGGGAATATTTGGGAAAAAGTGTAATCAAAAGGTTTTAGATTTAACACCAAAACTGTAATACATAATAAGAAAAACTGATAAATTGAATCTCATGGAAAAAGTATTTTTTTAATTGGATTGGACTGTTTTTTGTTGTTATTGTTGTACACAGATTCTCTATGAGTCAGAGGTGACTCAATGGCACCTAACAATAACAAAAAATATATTTTGCTATTCACAGCTCATGGGAAGAGGAGGAAAAGATAAGATACAGAATGGGAGAAAATATTTGCAAGCAATATTTTGGGCAAAGTGTAACTATTTAGAATAGTTAATGAATTCTCAAAACTCAAACAATTCAATTAGAAAATAAATTCAAGATATGAAGATACAATCCAGAAAGATGGCAGAATAGGCACACAAACTACACAGAAGATCTTCAGCAATTAACACATATAGAAGATAATCCTGGAACCCTGAGCTTTGAAAGGAGAGATACAGAAGTGGACCAAACTCCAACTAGTAGAAGAACCTACATGAAAACACCAAAAAAAGAAACATATGGAGCTGAGGACTGTCAACGATCCTGATGGCATGGACAGCTTGGATATTGCCAAATGGGGTTAGGACCTAAGAATTAACCTAAAAATCAGCCCTGATTACACAGAGAACTACACTGGTTGCTAGTGAATAAAAAGAGAAGCCGAAAAGAGGCAGACTGGCTGAGCTGTGGATTTTGGGTTTTCTGGAGGGTGCAGGCATTTTGAATGTACAAGTGGTTGGACCATTCTGGATATTTAAATCAAGAGCATTCTCTCAGATTCCAGGGACTTAAGAAAAGGCTCCACTTGTTGGGACATCAATGACGTTCTAGACACTGAAGATAGGAAAGGTGTGATATTCCACTTGTTACTCTTACACGCCACATCCTCTTGGTGAATGGAAGTGCAGCCATCCCTCACTCCCACCCACCTTTTTGACTGGCAGGAATTCCATCTCATTCTGTGTGCTCTGATGGAGCCTAGGTGTCCTGCCCCACCCTGCATAGATTTTTTTAAGTTTTTGTCTGTTTTAAAATTATTCCTACTATTATTATATATTTATTATTATTATTATTATTATTTCTTCTTCCCTTCCCATGTTCTAGTTTTCAGCTTTCTCTCTTCTCTTTTCCTGGTTCCAAGTTTTTTTTTTTTTTTTCTTTCTTGTGGTTCTCTGCATTGCTTGTTTTTCTTTCTGCATTTTTCCCATTAATTTCTTAATTATTCTCCCACTTTACCTCTTTTCACTTATAGCCGCCTTCCCAGATATTGTGGGTTTTTTATTTCCCTTTTACTATTCATTTTTCTTTTGGGTTTTTAAAGTATTTCTTTAAATATTTTCTCTCCTTATTGCCTCTCCTCCTTTTTTTTTTTAATCTCTTTTTAGTGATTATTACTGTGTGTTTATGCAGTGTATGTTTTTTGTATTCTTGCTTTTACTTTTTTGATGTTTTTTTGAGTCATTTTTATCTGACTGAGTGGGAGACAGCAACTGTACCCATATGACCCAACCACACCTGTACCTTCTGCAGCTCCACTTACTGAGTGAGAGCCACCACTTCCTTCTGCACTAACTGGCCAATGATACATGACCACCAATAAGAGCTGACTCACACTTACCGGCTCTTCACAAAGCATTAACAAAGGTTTGTGTGGCCACTCTCATTCTTGAGCACATCTATCAGGAGAAAAGTGGTGAGTGCATAAGTGCTGCCAACTAGCAAATAGAAAAGCATAGTACCCTGCTTATATTGATACATTTGGAAAAAAAAAAAAAAAGAAAAGAAAAGAAAAAGAAAGAAACCCTTGGAAAAATCACTTTAATCTACAATCACAAATTAAATATAAACACATCAAAGTCACAATGTCTCAGAGACAATGACCATCACAGTTCATACAGAGAAGCAAGATAAAGCAGTAGAAACAAGAGAAAAGGATCCAGACCCAGAATACATCCCTGAGGAAGAAGCAGCATTGGAACTCATTGATAAGGAATGCAAAAGAGACATTTAGGTACCTTCAATGGATTGAGACACAGAGCAAAGAAAACAATGACAAAATTAAGGAAAAAAAATATAAAACCCTAGAACAATTTTGAAGGAAAATACAAGAATAAAGTGACAAAATAAATGAAAAATTAGAAAAGATACAAAATCTACAGATAGAAATCCAGAAGATTAATACTAAATTTTCAGAAATAGGTAACTCATTGATAGGGCAAAGCAGTAGAATCAAATCAATGGAAGACAGAATTAATGAGGTGGAAGGCATATACCTGAATACTACTTTGAAAGGGATCAATCAGAAAAATATCAAAAAAAAAAATGAAGAAAGCCTAAGATTCATGTGGAATACCATCAAAAGGAATAACTTACATGTAATCAGAATTCCAAAACAGGAAGAGAAAAATAAAAACACTGAGAAAATTGTCCAAGATTTATTGGAAGAGAACTTCCCTGATATGATGAAAGATTAGAATATATCTATTCAGGAATTCCAACAAACCCCAAACAGGATAGGCCCCAAAAGAAAATCACCAAGACATATAATTATCAAACTCTTCAAAAGCAAAGACAAAGAAAGAATCCTGAAAGCAGCATAAGAAAATTGAAAAGTTACTTACAAAGGGCAACCAATAAGACTAAGCTCTGATTACTCAGCAGAATCCACATAGGCAAGAAAGCAATGGTATGGTATATATGAAACACTGAAGAGGAAAATTTCCAACAAAAATTATATACCCAGCAAAATTTTCTCTCCAATAGGATGGTGAAATTAGGAGATTTCCCAGAAAAGCAGAAATTAAGAGATTTGTTAAAACTAGACCAACTTTACAAGAGTTATTAAAGGAAGTCCTTAGAACAGAGAACCAATAATAGCAAACAACAACCGACATTAATACACAAGATGACATAACCCAGAAATCAACATAGCTAAGAAATTATCCAAAATAAAATAAGCTTATAAGATTGCCAACACGGAAATAGACATCAATTGACAAATGAGGACACCTACAAATGAAAAAGAGGGAAAAAATATTGTAGTTACAGAACTTTTAAATGGTGAAGAAGTCAAGTGAGTTGCAAGATAGAATGGACTGTTCTAAACTTGGGGAGAAATCTATAAAGCACAGGATAACCTCAAAGAAAAATAATAAACTTACACAACACAATAAAAAAAGAAGACAAGCACAAATGTTTAGCACATACTAAAACAACAGCAACAGAAGAAATGATAGCACAATTCATAAATATGATGAGCTCAGTACAGAAAATTATATGAAACAAAGAAACAAGAAACAACATGAAAAAACACATAATGAAATGACAGCAACCAATTCATATTTGTTGATAATTACACTGAATGTCAAAGGATTAAATGCATCACTCAAGAATTGGAGAGTTGTAGACTGGATAAGAAAACATGATCCATCAGTTTGCTGTCTACACTAGACACATCTTAGAGACAAAGACAAAAATAGTCTAAAAATGAAAGATTGGAAAAAAAAATATCAAATTAATGGCAAAAAAGAGTGAGCAGGAGTGGCAATATTAATTTCTGATAAAAATGAGTTTATGAGAAGAAACACCATAAAAGACAAGAAAGGACATTATATAATGATTAAAGGAACAAGAAGAACAAGAAAACATCCATATATATCCATAATAAATATCTATGGACCAAATGAAAGTGTCCCAAAATGCATAAATCAGACCTTAATAGAATTCAAAAGACACATAAATGACTTCATGGTCATAGAAGGAGACTTTAATACATTATTCCCAATCACAGATAGAACAACTGGAAAGAAACTTAACAAAGACACTGAAGAACTAAACAATACAATCCACCAACCTAATCCTATAGACATCTACAGAGCATTTCACCTAACAAGAGCACAATATACATTATTTTCCAGTGCACATGGAACATTCTCTATGATAGACCACATGATAGTTCATAAAGCAAGCCTTAATAAATTAAAAACATTGAAATACTTCAAAGCATCTTCTCAGATCACAGTGCTATCAAATTAGAAGTCAACAATAAGAAGATCAACAGAAAAAGAAAAAAAAAAACATGGAAATAGAACACCACCCTCCTTAAGAACAACTGGAAAACAAAAGAAATAAAAAATGAAATTAAAAAAATTCCTTGAATCAAAGGAGAATGAAACACAACACACCATAATCTTTGGGAAAGCAAAAGAAGTGATCACAGGTCAATCCATGAAAATAAATGCACACATAAAAAAGAAGAAAGAGTGAAAATCAGTACTTTAAACTAACATAATCAACAAGTAGAAAAAGAAAAGAAAAATAAACCAACAGTCATCAGAAGAAAAGAAACAATAAAGATTCTAGCAGAAATAAATGAAAAAGAAAATAGAAAGACATCAAGCAATACCAACAGGACAAGAAGTTACCTTTTTCTAAAGATTATTAAAATTGGGTAACCACTGCCAAATTTAACAAAGGAAAAGAGGAGGGATACAAATAACACAAATAAGAAACAAATTGGGTTACATCACAACAGAACCAACTGAAATAAAAAGGATATCAGGATACGATGAAGGATTGTACTCCAACAAATTTGAAAACCTAGAAGAAATGGACAGATTTCTGGAAACACACCACTTACTTAAATTAATACAGACTTAGGTGGAAAATTTGAGCAGTCACATAATAAAATAAAAAAGTGGACAGGTCATAAAATATTATCACCAAAAGAAGCCCTGGACAGACGGTTTCATCGGACAATTCTAAAAAACGTTCAGAGAAGACTTGACACCAATTCTCCTCAAAAAATTCTAGAACATAGAAAAAGGATGGAATCATCCCTAATTCATTTCATGATGCAAACATAATTTCTATATTAAAACTAGGCAAAGACATCACTCAAAAGGAAAACTCCAGATCAATATCCCTCATGAATATAGATGCAAAAATGTTCAACAAAATCC
>NW_006921702.1:8469505-8470560 GCF_000298275.1 Orycteropus afer afer | reverse complement strand
ACGAGATGGATTCACATGGTGGCTGTGACAATGGGCTCAAGTATAGCAAGGATCATGGAGCTGGTGTGGGATTGGGCGGTGTTTCATTCTGCTGTGAATGGGGTCTCTACGAGTTGGAGGCAACTCAACAGCACCTAACAACAATAACAAATTGAAGAAGAACAAAGTAGGAGGTCTCACACTCCCGGATCTCAAAACCTACTATATAGCTACAGTAGTCAAAACTGCCAAGTACTTGTACAATGACAGACACATAAACCAGTGGAATAGAATTAAGAACCCAGAAACAGATCCACTGACCCATGGTCATCTGATCTTTGACAAAGGGCTGAAGGCCATTAAATGGGAAAAAGATTGCCTGTTTAACAAATGTTGCTGGCAAAACTGGATATATATTTGCAGAAAAATGAAGCCAGATCTGTACCTCACACCTTACAGAAAAACTAACTCCAGATAGGTCAAAAACTTAAATGTGAACTCTAAAAATATAAAATCAGACAAGAAAAAAAAATTTGGGCAAATTTAGGGGCCCTAATATATGGCATGGGAGCTCTGGTGGCATAGTGCCTAAGGCATTTGATTGCTAACAAGAAGGCTGGTGCTTCAGACCCACCAAACACTCCTTGGAAGAAGGTTGGCCAAACCACTCCATACTGATACTGCCTCGGATACCCAAGGAGGGGTTGCTGTGAGTCAGTTCCGACTCCACAGCAGTGCCTTTGGTTTGGTTTAATATATGGCATAAACAGAGTATCAAGTATGACCCAAAATGTACCAACAGCAAAAGAGAAATTAGATGAATGGGACCTTCTAAAAATTAAATTTTTATGTGCCTCCCTTGACTTCTTCAAAAGAGTAAAAAGAGAATCTATAAATTGGGAAAATATTTGACAACAACATATCTGACAAGGGACTTATCTCTAAAATTTATAGAAAACTCCAATACCTCAACAACTGAAAGACAAATAATCCAGTTAAAAAATGGGCAGGAGACACGAATAGACACTTTACTAAGGAGGATATTCAGGAGGCCAACAAACACATGAAGAAATGTT
>NW_006921702.1:8467630-8469284 GCF_000298275.1 Orycteropus afer afer | reverse complement strand
ATCCTAAGGAAATGAGAGCTAGAACAAGGACAGATATATGCACACCCACGTTCATCACAGCACTATTTACAATAGCCAAAAGATGGAAACAACCTAGGTGTCCATCAACTGAGGAATGGATAACCAAACTATGGTACATACACAGAATGGAATAGTATGGAGCCCTAAAGAATAGCATAGCATGTGCAAAACACTGCATAATGTAGATGAACTTGAAGGACATTATACTGAATGAAATAGGTCAATCACAGAAGGACAAATATTGTATTAATCTGTTATTGTAAAAAGGCAAGGAAAGGTTTATATATGAAAGGAAATTTTCATAATTGGTTACCAAGGGTGGGAGAGCAGGGGAGGAAACTGCTAGACAGGTAGAGACAATATTGATTTGATAAAAAGAAGGGCAATGTACCAAATGTGAGTGATCAACACACTGGTCTTGAGGAACAGGAAGACAGAGAGAGGTTCATGAGAGGTACAGACAACAAAGATGAACTCTTTTGCACATGCAGTACTGCATTGTCAGTTATAGCAAACATTGATCTACAGGAGGATAGATGGTTGGACAGGCTGAACTATTAGGTATGTCTATGCAGGGGAGTATGCCCATGACCATGTATAGGGTTTCACCAACACAAATAGTGGGTACACATGTGGACTTCACCAGATGGAGTACACAGAAATCAGATTGACTACATCTGTGGAAAGAGGAGAGGGAAAAGCTCAATGTCTTCAGCCAAAACAAGTCGAGGAGCTGATTGTGGAACAGCCCATCAACTGCTCATATGCAAGTTCAACTTGAAGTTGATGACAATTAAAACAAGTTCACCAGAGCCAAAATATGATCTAGAATATATCTATCCTGAATTTGGACGTCATCTAAAGAATAGATTTGATGCATTGAATGTCAATGATCGAAAACCAGAGGAACTGTGGGATGACATTAAGAACATCATCCACGAAGAAAGCAAGAGGTCATTAAAAAGATAAGAAAAGACCAAAATGGATGTCAGAAGAGACTCTGAAACTTGCCGTTGTGCGAATGGTAGCTAAAGCAAATGGAAAAAATGACAATATGAAATAGCTGAACAGAGATTTCAAAGAGCAGCTCGAGTACACAAAGCCAATCACTATAATGAAATGTGCAAAGACCTGGAGTTAGAAAACCAAAGGGAAAGAACACCCTTGACATTTCTTAAGCCAAAAGAACTGAGGAAAAAAATTTCAGCCTTGAGTTGCAATATTGAAAGATTCTAGGGGCAAAATATTGAATGATGCAGGGAGCATCAAAAGAAGATAGAAGGAATACACAGAGTCACTGTACCAAAAATAACTGCTTGAACATCACCCATTTCAGGAGGTGGCATATATTCAAGAACCAGTGGTGTTGAGGGAAGAAGTCAAAGCTGCACTGAAAGAACTGGCAAGCAACAAGACTCCAGGAATTGACAGAATACCCATTGAGATGTTTCAACAAATGGATGCTCTGCTGGAGCCACTCATGCATTTATGCCAAGAGATTTGGAAGACAGCTACCTGGCCAACTGACTGGAAGAAATCCATATTTGTACCCATTCCAAAGAAAGGTGATCCCACAGAATGTGGAAATTATCAAACGATATCATTAATATCACATGCAAGTAAAATCTTACTG
>NW_006921702.1:8464647-8467370 GCF_000298275.1 Orycteropus afer afer | reverse complement strand
CCTTTCACCATACTTATTCAATCTGTATGCTGAGCAAATAATCTGAGAAACTTGACTATATGAAGAAGAATGTGGCATCAGGATTGGAGGAAGAATCATTGACAACCTGTGATATGCTGATGACACAATTCTGCTTGCTGAAAGTGAGGATGACTTGAGACACTTAGTGATGAAAATTGAAGAGTACAGTCTGCAGTATGGATTACATCTCAATATAAAGAAAACAAAAATTCTCAAAGCTAGACTTATAAGCAGCATTATGATAAATGGAGAAAAGATTGAAGTTGTCAAAGACTTCACATTGCTAGGTTCTATGATCGATGCCAATGGAAGCAGCAGTCAGGACATCAGACAATGTATAGCATTGGGCAAGTTGGCTGCAAAGGACCTCTTTGAAGTGCTGAAGAGCAAAGATGTCTCCTTGAGGACTAAGATGCTCCTCAGACAAGCCATGGGATTTTCAATTGCCTTATATGCATGTGAGAGCTGGACAATGAATAAGGAGGATCAAAGAAGAGTTGATGCTTTTGAGCTGTGGTGTTGGTGAAGAATGCTGAAAGTACCATGCACTAGTAAAAGAACTAACAGGTCTGTTTTGGAGGAAGTGCTCCTGGAATTCTCCTTGGAGGTGAGAATGGCCAGACTTCCTCTCACCTACTACTTTGGTCATGTTGTCAGAAGGGACCATTCCCTGGAAAAGGATGTCACGCTTGTTAAGGTGGATTGTCGATGAAAGAGGGGAAGGCCCTCAGTGAGATGGATTGACACAGTGGCAGCAGCAATGGGCTCAAGTATAGCAAGAATCATGGAGTTGTCTCAGGATCGGGCAGTGTTTCATTCTGCTGTACATAGGGTTGCTATAAGTCAGAGATGACTCAATGGCACCTAACAACAATAACAACAACGACGACGACAACATGCAGGAAAGTGTGCCCATATATAGGGTTGGCAGAAAATGTTAGAAACATTGTAGAACAAGTGTATTTGTGTATGTAAGTATCCCCAGGTATATAGTAGAGCTGGCAAGTGACAAGGCTGTAGTGACTTCTTGGCCACAACCAGCTTTCTAGACGGAGTGAGTAGTTGGACCTGTGGGCTCTGTACCATGGTTCCAGGGGACATCAAGTTTAATTAGCATAACATTCTACACAAAAACATTGTTCCACATCTTACTTTGGCGTGTAGGGACTGGGATCTTAAAAGCTTACCAGCAACAATCCAGACACAACAATGGGTCTCTCCTCATCCAGAGCAAAAAAGAAAGAAGAAAACAAGAGGTGCATGGAAACAATCAGTCTCAGAGACTGGTACACAATGCAATTATCAGCCTTTATGACTATAAGACCAGAAGAATTAGATGGTGCTTGGCTAGACTGTCAACCACTCAGAAGGAGATCTCTGTAGGGGAGCCTGGATAGAGTGGGAGCACAATGTGGAAAAAAATTCAAAATCACACAAAAAAAGGGGGGGACCAGGCAGGTTTGCTTGTCTTATAGAGCCTGGAGGAACCCCTGAGGCTATGACCCCTAGCTGCCCTTCAGGTCTGGAATTGAACCCACTCCTGTGGCTTCCATCTAAACAAAAGACAGGCATATGCGCTGAACATTCACGTTAGGTAGATACACTCCTTGGAGAGATCATTCATGGGAGAATAGAAGGGCTGTGTGTGAAAAGGGAGACAGCAGTGTTGGCAAGAATGCATGGAAGGACACAAGGAAGAGGTAACTATCAGGAGCAAATGTGAAGAGAGCTGTTGTACTGTGGGAAATTGTAGTCAATGCCATGAGACAAAGCATATGTGAACTGATGTATGGAAAATGAATTTGCTCTGTAAACTTTCACCCAAATCGTAATAATAAAAAAAAATTAATAAAGATATGAAGAAACATTTATTTGGAGCGTACATACAGATAACAAGCAAGCAAGTGGCAGTTCAATGGTTAAGTATTCAGGTGCTAACTGAAAATTGGCAGTTGCAACCCACCAGCCATTCCATGGGAGAAAGACCTGGGGATTTGCTCACATCTCATAAAATTTGAATCCCTAATACAGCAGACAGACCCTTTGCCATGGGATTTATGCCAACTTATAGTGATCCCATAACATTTCCAAGGCTGTAAGTCTTAATGGAAGTAGGCTGCCACATGTTTTTCTCACAGAGTGACTGGTGGAATACAACAGCTGTGCTTTTGGTTAACAGAATACTTTTTATTATTATTATTAATTGTGACTTGGGTGAAAATTTACAGAGCAAATAAACTTTCCATACAGCAGTTCACATACACTTTGTCTTATGACATTGACCACAATCTACACAATGCAACGTCTCCCCTCCTACTTCCTCCTGATAGTTACCTCTTCCCTGAGTCCATCCCTCCATGTACTCCTGCCCCCTGAGCTGTCTTCCTGTGCATAAGCAGCCCTTCTTTCTCACATGCTTGTTCTCTCCAAGGAGTGTATCTACCTCAGGTAAATGTTCAACTCATATGCTTGTCTATTGTTTGGCTGGAAGCTACACACGTGGGTTCAATTCCAGACCAAAGGGCAGCTAGGGGCCATAGTCTCAGTGGTTCCACCAGGCTCTATCAGACCAGCAAATCTATTCACCTTTTTTTTTTCCAAATGATTTTGAGTTTTGTTCCACATTGTTCTCTCTATATATCCAGGATCTCCTACATAGATCCTCTTCCAAGTGGTTGACAGTAGCAGCCAGGCACCATCTA
>NW_006921702.1:8457975-8463777 GCF_000298275.1 Orycteropus afer afer | reverse complement strand
ATATCCATTCCTGTGTTGATGGACATCTAGGTTGTTTCCATCTTTTGGTTATTGTAAATAGTGCTAACAGCAAACTGTTTTAACCACTGTGCCATCAGAGCTTCTTACATGAAGATTGTAGCCAAGAAAACCCTGTGAGGTAGTTCTGCTTTGTTACATGGGATTGCTTTGTGCCAATATTGACTCCATGGCAACAAAAAAAACAGTAATTATGAGAGAAATGCAAATTAAAACCATAATAAGTTATCACTGCACATCTTTAAGAATGGCTAAAATATAATATACTGATAACATCACGTGCTGATTGTTTTTGTTGTTTAGTGATGTCCAGTAGGCTCAGACTCAATGCAACCCTATGTACAACAGAAGTAAATACTACCAAGTACTGCACCATCCTCATAATGCTTGATACACTTGAACCTTTCATTTCAGCCACTGTATTATTCTTCTCATTGAAGGACTTCCCCTTCTTTGCTGCACCTCTATTTTATGAAGCATGACTTCCTTCTCCAGGGAACGGTTCCTTCTGACAACAGGATTAAAGTAGTTGACAGGAAGACTGGCCATTTTTGCTCCTAAGGAGCATTCTGGCTACATTTCTAGGACAGATTTGTTCATTCTTCTGGCAGTCAAGGGTATTTCCAGTATTCTTTGCCAACACAAGATTCAGCAAGATTTTTCTTGCATGTCCTAATAAAGAAATTTCTGGATAATTCCTGAGTTCTGTTGTATCACCTTTCTTTGGAATGGGCACAAATGTGGATTACTTGTCCAGATAGCTGTGTTCCAAATTTCTTGGCATAAACACCTTAAAGTATCTCTAGCACTGTTGTCTGTTTGTTAAAACATCTCAGTGGGTGTTCTGTCAGTTCCTAGAGCTTTTTTTTTTTTATCACCAATTCCTTCAGTGCAGCTTCTACTTCTTCCTTCAGTACCATTAGTTCTTGATCATATGGTACTTTCTGAAATAGCTGATTGTCAACCAATTCTTTTTGGGGCAGTGACTGTGTATTGCTTCCATCTTCTTTTGATGCTTCATCCATTATTCAATATTTGCCCATGTTGTTGTTGTTATGTGCCATCAAATCTGACTTGATCCATAGTGACCCCTCCTTGGGTTTCCAAGGTGGTGTCAATATAGAAGTAGATTGCTCATCTTTCTCCAGGAGTGGCTGGTGGGTTTGAACCACCAGCCTTCTGGTTAGCAGTCAAGTGCCTTAGGCACAACACTACCAGAGCTCCTAGAATCCTTCCATATTGCTAGCAGAGGCTTGAATTTTTTCTTTAAGTTCTCTAAGCTTGAGAAATGCCATGTATGTGCTTCACTTTTGGTTTTCTAATTTCAAGTCTTTGCACATTTCAATATAATACTTTACTTTGACCTCTTGAACTTCCCTTTGAAATCTTCTGTTCAGATCTTTTATTTCATTATTTCCTCTATTTGTTTTTGTGATGCTCCATTCAAGAGCAAGTTTCAGATATTTCTTCTGACATCCATTTTGGTCTTTCCTTCCTTTATTGTCTTTTTAATGGGTGTTTGCTCTCTTCATGTATGATGTTCTTTATGTCATCCCACAACTCATCTGATCTTTTGTCAGTTGTATTCAATACATCAAATCTATTCTGTAGGTGGTCTCTAAATTCAGGTGGGATGTAATCAAGGTCATATTTTGGCTCTCGTGGACTTGTTTTAAAATTTTCTTCAGCTTCAACTTGAACTTGCATATGAGCAATTAATGGTCCATTCCACAGTCAGTTCCAGTCACTGTTCTGACTGATGATACTGAGCTTCTCCATCATTTTTTTTTTCACAGATATGATCAAATTGATTCCTGTGTAATCCATTTGTAGCAGTCCATGTGTATAGTTATTTATGTTATTGAAAAAATGATTTACAATGAAAAGGTCCTTGGTCTTACAAAATTCTATTATGATATCTCCAGTGATATTTTTAACAGCAAGGTCATATTTTCCAACTAATGATTCTTCTTGTTTGTTTCCAATTTTACTTTCCAACATATCAGCAATAATTATCAATTCATCTTGATTGAATGTTTGATTAATTTCAAATTGCTAAAGTCAGTAAAAATCTTCAATCTCCTCATCTTTGTCTTTGGTGGTTGGTGCATAAGTTTGAATTATAGTAGTATTGATGGGTCTTCCTTTCAGATGTATTGATATTATCCTGTCACTGACAGAATTTTACTTCAGGATTGAGCTTGCAATTTTTTTTTCATTGTTGCTGTTGATGATATATGCAACATCCTATCTCTTTGATTTGTCATTCCTGGCATAGTAGACTACATGATTTCTCATTTTAAATGGGCAATACTAGTCCATTTCAGCTCATTGATGCATAGGAGATTGATCTTTATGAGGTTTTTTTTTTTTTTTTTTTGACAACTTCCAATTTTCCTAGGTTTACACTCCATACAGTTGATGTTCTGATTATTAATGAATATCTGCAGTTCTTTCTTCCCATTTGGAGTCATGCTAATTAGAATGTGGATAAACCTTGTCAGTGGGGAATGGGGTGATATCATCACTCTGAAAAAGATTGTGGTTGTTTCTTACAAAACTAATTATATTCTTGCTATAGGCTCCAGCAATTTCACTCTTGGGGATTTATTCCAAAGATAATTTATTTTCACAGTAAAATCATATGCATGGATGCACATAGCACCTGTGTTCATAATAACAAATAACTGGAAAAAACCCACAAATGTCTTTAAAGAGTGAATAGTTTAACAAACTTTGATTAATCTGTACTTTGAAATTCTGCTTTTGGTTGTTAGGTGCTGTCAAGTCAGCTCTCACTCATAGCAACTCTATGTGCAACAGAATGAAACACTATCTGTTCCTGCACTAGCCTCACAATCCTTGCTATACATAAGCCCATCGGTGTAGCCACTGTCTCAAACCATCTTGTTGAGGGTGTTCTTCCAGAACAGATTTGTTCACCCTGGCAGTACCTGGTACTTCAGTATTCTTTGCCAACGCCACAACTCAAAAACACCAACTCTTCTTCAGTCATGAAATTTTACTTAGCAATTAAAAACATAACAAAAAACAACTGACCATTGATATATGTAAGAATTTGGATAGATTTTAATTATCCTGAGTTTTAAAAAGAGTTAATATCAAAAGGGAACACACTATTTGGTTCCATTTATACTGCATCTTTGACATAACAAAATTATAGTGTTGGAGAAATTAAATGTGCACCATAGGTTAGGCAGGTGGGAACAGATGAATGTAGTTATGATTACAAAAAGGTAGCATTATGGCATCTTTTTGATGTAACTCTTCTGTATCTTGACTTTGTAGTGGTCACATGAATCTATGCATGTTACATTTTTTTTTCATAGAACTAAATATATACTCAAGACAACACCTATGCATACATGCCTACACATAAAAATGAGTGAATGTGAAATTTGATGAAGTTATGGATTGTGTCAATGTCAATTCCTGGCTGTGGAAATGTTCACTTGTTATGCAAAATGTTACCACTGAGGAGAATTGGATGAAGGATAAATAATATCTCAATATATTATCTCTTACAGCTACATGTAAATATACAATTATTGCAAAATTTTAAAAAAAACATAATAATAAGCCTTCTATTCAATAGAATTTAGTGTTAAAACCTCTGAATGAATAATGCTGTTTCATGACCAAGACCTAATTAGGTTATATCAATTTTTAGGCTTCTATTTTATCTCCTTAGTCATCAATGGATTCAACAGTCATTCCTAACTATCAGTGAATTTAAGGCAGACAATAGTTTTCTCTGGGCCTACTATTGTCCCCCATGAAAAGTTTTTATTAAGGAAGGAGGTGGAAATAGACACCATAATTAGTATTGAAATCATTAAATTTGAACAAGTAATCCTATAGGTATCTCATAAATAAAATCTATAAAAGCAAAATTAATGAAAAAACATCTCTTTTAAAAAAAAATTTAATTATATTTATTTTATGGGATTTTAAGCTACTAGTTAGTATGGGTTTTATATGCATGAAAATATAATACCTCTCAAGTCAACTGATATATTCAAAATTATTACAACCAAATTAAAGTTTGGAGAAAAAGGCTATTTGATGAAGTTTAATAAACAAAATGGTTTATTTAAAAAATAAACAAATTAGCTGTTAAATAAGCTACTTTGTAAAGAACTCCATCTTAGAAACATTGGAAAAGATTGTAGCAAAGTGAAATACTAGTAAATATCTATTCTCTCAACAGTGAAAAACAGAAAAAAAAAATCACTTAGAAAATGGGCAAAATACAGGAAAATATATTTCACCAAAGAGGGTAGACAGATGGCCAAAAAGCATGTGAAAATATGTTCATAATCATTAGCTATTATAGACATGTGAATTAAAGCTGCATGAGATACCATATCATGTTTAATCAGAACATCTAATATATAAACTATTTTAGTGTTAATTCCAAAATGCTGGCAAGAAGGCTGAGAAACTGCATCATTCATATGTGTGGTGGGAACATAAAATCATAAAGAGTATGAAAAAATGTGTGACAATTTCTTACAAAAGAAAACATATGGTCCATAAACTGCTCTCTTGGGCATTTATTGCAATGAGATAAAAACTTATGTTCACACAAAAATCTATGCATGATGTTCATGGCACCTTTATTTGTAACGTCCAATAACTGAAAACAACCTACATATTGTTTAATGGGTAGATGATTAAACAAACTGTGGAACGTCCTTACCATGGAAACATCCTTGGCAATAATAAGGAAAAACTGATGAATGTGAAAACTTAGGTATATTTCCAGGGAATTATGCTAAACAAAAAAAGTCAGTCTCAAAATGTTGCACACAATATTATTACATTTATATAACGTTCTTGAAATGTGGTGGTGGTCATACATATCTACACATGTAATAAAACACTATAGAACTAAACACATACACATACATGCACACGCACACACACACACACACACAAAATGAATGCCTGTAAAATCTGGAAAGGTAGGTGGATTGTATCAATGCAAGATGCTTCCTTTTGGAGAAAATGGGTGATTTCTATGTATAATTTTTTTTTAATTTATTATTTTTATTTGTGTGACAATATACACAACCAAACATACATCCATTTACAGTTTCAATAACATTGGTTACATATTTTACAATGGGTGACCATTCTTTCTCTACCATATTGGTTTATTCACAAAAATTTAGTCTCTGTCCCTTAAATTTCTCATCTTTCCTTTAGTTATTTAACATATAATGCTTTATAGGACTGCTATGCACAAGGCAAGATTGTTTTTTTTTTTTTTAAATGTGGCTAAACTGCTGTTTAATTTAATTAAGGCTTTATAAGATAGTTTTTGTTCAAGATTTAAAGATTATTTCCATGCATTAGCTACAGGTATTTCCCAAGTCTCAATAGATCTGATAAGGCTGGCTTCCATACGTGTTTTAAGTTCTGTTCCACACTTTTCTTTTTTTTTAATCAGAGTTAATCTGCTATATACTTGATTAAAATTTTCAGTAACAGTGGTCATTCACCATCAATTACTTCTAGTCTCATGGTAATGTAGGTAGGAGTTTATAGAGGTAATTAAATTTGTGGTCTATTTTCTTCTCAAATTTCTGGGTATCTTTGTCTTCTATTGTTCCAGGCAAATAGAGACAAATTACATTCTGGGTGGCCTCTTGTAGGTTTTTTTTTTTTTTTAATTTTTTTATTTGTTGTGATTTGGGTGAAGATTTACAGAGCAAATTCACTTTCCATACAGCAGTTCACATATACTTTGTCTCATGT